>NC_057766.1:1629518-1782537 GCF_010389155.1 Erigeron canadensis | reverse complement strand
TCTTCAATGAGGCAATACTGAAATGCTCGGCACCACATGCAGGACATGGTACTCATCCATGGCTACATTGATCCAAAAACGAGCCCCCTGCCATTTTGAAAATCATAGGACTACCATGCTTCCTTCAGCTTACATTAAGAAAGATGGAGCATTTGCATCAACATGGCACAAAGTCAAATTACGATCAGCCCACTCACACCCCTGCCAAAAATGCAGTTGGAAAAAGCAATGCGCGGGCAAAAATTCTAGTTAGTTATAAAAATACAAACTTTAAACAAACTTACATAAACAATACTAACTGAACAATGCTATGCTCGAAAGACATCAATGCAAGCACAGACACATTCATTTTCACGAGCCACCCGCCAATTCAACTTTGGGTCTGAGATCACGAACGCGTCAACACTCCTGCTCCTGTCCGAAAACCTTTAAATTACACCCAAAATCACATTTTACCAGGAAAAGTACATTCTAGTCCCAGATGCAATAGGATGCCGAAAACTCCAATGCAAGGAATACACATGAGAAACGATCCGATAACTTCCAAACTGCTTTGTTTCTCTCCGGATTTCACCAAGTTTCCCCATTAACTGACCCAAGATTTACATGCATAAAATCAACCGGACATATGATCTTTTAAAGAGGCCTTCCATCAATCGACAACATGTAAAGATTATGGACTTCAAATGCATACCCGAGAAAATTGCATCTCCACATGGTTACCTTTTTAGAACTGCCAACCCTTAAAGATTATAAGTTTAAATTTAAAAATGATTCAAGTATTTCACATATAGTAAAAATGTTACTAACCTCACATAACATAAACCTCTTGTTGTTTGGTCTGATAATGGTTGATCTTCTGTTGCATAACACATCCGGTGGATCTTCTGTTGCATAACACAATCCAAAAGATGTGTCTATCATCTTTAGCTCTCGGTAGTCGTTGTCCACTTGTGAAAACCATTATTTGTGGACAGCCTTAATTTCAAAGTATCTAAAGATGGCCAATCAAAACCCTCCAATCCCAATAAAATCCCTTGAGATTTTCAAGCGATAAAGTGCTATAGATTTACCAAAACGTAACGACCTCATTTGCTCTAGTATCAGAATCTTCTTCCACTTGCTTGACAATTACCTCCATGTTTTTGCAATCACTTATGCGTAGCTCTTGGAGCTGCGATAGACTGCCAATCATGCAACTAGTGAAAGCATTCCAAGAAGTGGACAATTATCATGGACATTTTGTAAGGTTTGGAAAGTTCAAAACTATCCTCCGATTGCTTTTCCATATATGTTTCACCCTTTGAAGTCTTTCCAATGTCACTTCTTTTAGCTTTGGAAACAGTAAACAGATTGTGCTTCATTACTATTATTATTTGTCTCTTCAAATACCTGCTCCGTCAAGATCAAGATTTGCGGAGAAGAGTACCTGGAGGAAATGATGTTGAGCTTTTCGAGATTTTGAAGTTTATGCAACTCGCTGTGTGGAAAAATATGCGACTCTCTAACGATTGGGGTACAACTTTGTATCTACTTCAACTAAGTTTGAAAATGACCGTGGGTATTGAAGTAGCTTTATCATATCCAGAGTAGAGCACATTCATTTGGTAGCTCTTAATGGTGTACCCAAACACATTTCATTTTTGCTTTTTTCAAGGTCTACATAATTGAATCATAATTTATCTTTGCTTCTTTTTTTTCAAGGTCTACGCATGATTACTTAGATAGTACAAGTAAAGTAGCAACATACCTCATTTGATTCATTGGTCAACTGAAAGTTGAGGCCACATTCAAGACTATGTCTTCCCAATCCAGTATGCATGTAGTTGAGCTTTGGGGTAATTGACTGACCAGATGTAAAAACCATCATTTGTGGGCAGCCAAAGATCTGAACATTTTCCAACTGTGGCCATTGAAACTCATTCATCCCCAAGAAGAAACCTTCAACACTTGGTAAATCAATTAATGTGAGCGACTTTAGCTGGGAAAGACGACAACCTCAGATGTGTGTGCTCTTCATTTTCCTTCAAGTCATCTTCCTTGACATTACTTTCATTGTCTTACAATCTTCTACTGTCAACTCTTCCAGTTGCTTGAGGCTCTTAAGTGTGGAGCTTGTGAAAACATGTTTCAAAAGATCACACTCATTGATTCGCAATATCGTAACTTGGGTAATTCAAGCAGAATCATATTTGCCAATCTTGGGGTTGTTACTATATCGCTACTTTCATCATCTACATCAGTAACATGACAACCGTTGTTGCTACCCCTTCAATTCCAAATATCTCCCTCATTGACCGGCACTCGGTTATTTTCAACTTTTGAAGCTTTTGTAATTTTCCTGCAGCATCGTATGGAATGAATCACGATTGATAGTGCATTACATTCACTTATCGTTATCTTTCTGGGATATTGGCACAAGGACCATGAACACCATTCACTTCATAACTCTGCAATACATGATATCTTACACATGATTACCAAATATCATCTTAATTCATCAACTTAGTTTTAAGTCTACATTATAATAAAAAAAATACCAAATATCCCATTCAAAAGTAACCTGCTTATGAAATTTCATACGGCAATGAGACAACTTTTCAAATAATGGAGAACCAGATTTATTACATAAAAAACGTTGAAGAGAATAACATACCTTGAAATTCTCATGGATGGAAATATTGGAGATAACATTACCCCTTCCAAATTCATGATGGATAAGCTTTAGCTTTGATAAACAAGAAAGAGACAGACTGTCTAAATGTGGGAAGAAAGTGGGGTTTGTGCCAGAAGATGTCGAAGCGGCCGCCATTGTTTCAACACCATCATCATCTCTATTTGACACAACTTCCTCAATACCATCACATTCTGATATGTCAATTGTATTCAAGTTGAAAAGAAGTTTGGCCATAAGAGGTGAAAACAAGTACTTTATCTTTCCACATTTTTCCATGCGTATGGTTGTAAGGTTCTGGAACGGGGATTCTGTTTGTTTTTGAGAATATAAAAATGATTCCAAGAGGTACACTTCCACACGCAATTCATCTTCTCCAAATTAACTAGTTTTAAATCCTTGAGGTAGGAAAGTATTGGTCGTTGTTGGTTATCCCATGTTGTCAAATCTCTACTAGTTGCATTTTCTATGTCAAACACCACCTCAACTTTTGTAAGATTTTTTAAATAAAGGGATTGAAGGTGATGAAATGTAGGTAAGAGATGAAATGGATATGCCACGTATGGAATATTGTCAACAACTTCTATTATCTCCCTCTTAGATGTATCATCGATCTGCATATATCGCGAACAAATCTGATTAGCATTCCGTTGAGTAAAGGAATTGCAATAACTATTTATACAAGCAAATCCATTCCATTCGCATGCCATTTTTTATGGCTAGAGGTTACCCGTGGTATACACGTGTTTATGATTGTATATGTGTCCAGAATATGTGATCGTTCACTTTCATGAAAATTATATAAATCATACAAAATGCATATTTTGAAAAGTATGTTACATACATGACTTTAACCTAATTTATATTTAGTAACTAGATTAAACCCGTATATGGTACAGGAAACTGAGAACGTAAATAAAGGATAATGATAATGATTGCCCGCCCCACCCGGTAAAAGCTCCACGAAAGCCAAGACAAAATCCTGGCGGGCAATCACAGGCCGAGAGTATCGAACCTGTGATCTCTTGGACAAAAGTCCGGGTGTCCAACCACTGAAATAATAATAAGATACAAATGATAACTTTATTATTATCCACTATTTTTTGTATATCTTTTGGATTTCGAATAAAGTAATATTTTTATTATTAAAATAATAATAATATATAAATACATAGTGTTTTATTCATTTATAAATCTGAACTTATCTTTTTAACTACAAATAAACATCTATATTTTAATTTATATACTTGTACGTGTAAATCTGATCTTTATATCTAAAGAAATTATGGATATACAAATCATACATATTAGATAAGTCTTGTGATATATTTTTATTTTATATAAAGTTATAAAACTACCTATAAATCTAAGTACACATATATTATATTTATATTTAAATGCCACCTAATAATTCATGTAAATTAGTTAATTTAAATATAAATAAAATCAATTATCTAGAATCTGACAAGTAAGAAAAATCTTACATGTAATATAGATAAAAGTGCCACATAAGCTTTTTCATATCCTCTCCTAATTATATAGAGAGATTTGTGATTATTAGTAACTAGCTTATTACCCGCGTAATACGCGAGATTTCTACATTAAATTTACATTAAAAAACTTTTAATACATCGATTAATATATATTTAAATATTTACAAACTTTTGAACCACAATAATAATATCATGTTCTTTGGCATTGAAAAATGTTAACAAATAATGTTGTCAGCGATAAAAACTAAAAAATATGCATGGAGCACGTATATTCCATGCATATACGTGCTCCATTATATTAGTTAATATTTATATCAACTCATTCTAAGTGGAAATTTTGTCGAATATTCGTAATATTTACACCACATTAGTATTAAGGGAAAAGAGAATATAAAGTTGTCCGACACCTAAGCTTAGGTGTGAAACCTCTTAGATACTACAGTAATATTTTTATTATTTCTCGTTTAATGAATAAATGCATAGACCTCCATGATTTTTATAGATTAAAAAACAATATGTGAGTGTTCCATACCTAAGCTTAGATACCCGACAGCCTTATATTCTTATCTCCCATATATTAAACTTTGTGTACATGAAAAAATATAATATACTATATAAATGATTTATTTATTTATAAGTTATATACATTAGACTACGAAATACTATTAATGTACTAAAATAAATAAATATAAAAGACTTTAAAAGACACAAATATAAGTATAAGGATCAAAAGTTTCTTTAGTCAACAATGATGTCATCAAAATAATCTATTGGTAGAAAATAAGAGATGAAATTCAATCAATGTTCCTTACTTCTTTAATTTAGAATTAAGGGTTTGTTTTAATATATATTAAAGATAGTAAATATTTAGTAGTAATTAGTAATCTAAATATGGTTAGTGATGTAAGCAAAACAATCCAAAGTTTAAAACTTAAAATTGTATTCTATATAAGGATTAAGGTTTTTTTAAAAACTGTATATTTTAGCTTTTTATACTTATTGGTAGATTGGTAGATGAAGTTTAAAACTCACTTTGAGAAAATACTAATGATGCAACTTCAATCATTTAGAGTGCGCGGCTCATATGGAAATTAATTAATTGGATATATTTCACCCTTATTTAACCCCTATTTATCTATTTATTAGTGTGAAATTTATTATGTTAGTTTTACAACTTATTTGATAATGTTCAAATAAAAAAAAACTTATTTCATAAGCTTGGCAAACACATTATTTACATACCTCCTCTTGGTTCCTTCCTACATATTCATCGTTTTCTTTTACACTTTCCTCGCCTCTTATGCAACTTCATCGTTTTCTAAATATCGTTTTCTTTATATCACAATCAAATATTATCACATTTCTTTTCAATCAATAGTTATCTCATTCATTTTTAATCAATATGTTGATAAAAACACAAGTTTGTAATATTTTTGTCAAAATTATATTGGATAAAATTTGGAAGTACATTTTTTTTTTAGTTTTGTAATACCCTTTGCTTAAGAAGGCTTTCAGACTTTCAGCATCTTAACAAGAAAATGCTAAACATGTAGCTGATTTCAAGCTCATGACATCTGAATACAATATTTTGATACTCATATTATCAAACTTTATAAAATATAGGAAAATGATCCGTATTGCAGACTTTACCTAACTTAGGTACTGCCATGTTAGAAAAAGGTTATAAATTAAACTTTTGATTTTAATAAACATATATAACCGCCCCCTGAATTTTACATTATCCCCCCTAAAATACACATGTTTTACCTAAGATAGATACTGCATGCTTTACCTAAGATAAGTACCGCATGTTTTACCTAAGATTTCCCATAAATATATATATTGATAATTGTCAACCTCATTATCCTATATCCTATATGCTTCTCTTTTGAAAATAGAAGAAAAAAAAGGAAAAAAATCAGTATACAATAAATGTTTATCATTGTCAACCTTATTATGCTATATAAGTATTTTAGATCAAGTATATGCTCCTCTTTTGAGGAGTTAACAAATCAAAATCTTAATTGCAAGCTTGGGTGAAGCCAGAATTGTTGTCGGGTGGTTTTTTGATCGAAATTATCAAGGCTCGTGGACAAAATTAAGAGATTCAAAATCAAATTTTTACATGAAATTTACCCTAAATAACACTATTACAATAAGGAAAAAAGTTACTACGTATAATAAGGAAAAAAGTTACTCCCGTCCCCGTACCCGATTTTCAGGCAATGGGGGGGTATTGTAGGGGATCTCAATCCCCATCCTCGTACCAATTTTCACTTGTGATCCACACCCCCGTCCCCATCTCCGTCGGAGAATTAAATTACATCCCCATACCCGTCCCCATCGGGTATCGGGGATACCTTTTTTAAA
The DNA here is from genome assembly GCF_010389155.1 of Erigeron canadensis. NCBI lineage: Eukaryota > Viridiplantae > Streptophyta > Magnoliopsida > Asterales > Asteraceae > Erigeron > Erigeron canadensis. Next base: position 1,776,000 of record NC_057766.1, on the reverse strand, counting down.
TGAACATGAATTTATGAATTTATCTTGATAGAAAGATATGTAGATGAATGTGTATTTCGACATTTTCTTTCCATGTATAAACTAATATATATATATATATATTAAGTAAATTATTAATAAAGTATAACACATAAAAAGTATTAAACAAAAGCTCTGAATTTAAAATTGATTCTAGACAAATATTGAATTTTTTAAAATTATGTTTTCAATAGCATAAATTATCAGTATACTAATTAATAATCTGAAGACACCCCAATACATTTGTTATCAAGAAAACAGATATATATCATAAAAATGTTGGTATGTCAACCTGCACATGCTTTGACCCATTTTACCCACTAGGACCAACCTTTTTGCAGCCTCTAATAGTGTCAATGGCCATTAAGTCCACTCGTATTTGGTTAAGCAATTCAACAACTGACTGAGCAGCTATGCTAAGCAGCTGAAACATTGACACTACACACAGATTGTATACCCGGTTCAGAATAGGGAAAGACCAATCTAACAAAGTGACTGAACCACCGGCATGTCATCACACTTGAACAGATGTTAAATATCTTCTAAAAAGTCCTATACCAATGTTCTAATAAAAAAAATAATATAGAAACAAATCCAACCAAGTGAGCCTTTTACCAGTCTACATTACAAACCTTACAAAACCACAGCCATCGTATCAAGTTTTAAGTGCATAACTAAGTGTACCCTCTTCAAAACAAAAGCTTAGCCAAAAGAAAAGTCATTTAAGGCTAAGACATTACAAATGTTTTAAAAGTAAGCTAAGTTGCAATTGTATACCTTAGAAAGCTGTTTTCGAGTTCTCAGAATCATCTTCTCTACCATCTTCAGCCAACAGCTTTTGTTTTTCTTGTTGCTCTGAGGTATTTATTAGAAGGTATTTTAGACAGGTGAGGTGCCAAAAAGCCAAAAAAAATCATTTTGAGAATGTTTAAGCCAAACAGTATGATGTTCATAGGTAAGAAGGTAGAATAACTAATGGTATATGGCATAAAAAACACTTGACCATTTTAAAGCATCTCAAAATTGAATTGTTTTCCACATGTAAGATCGATAATATGGTATGCTAGTTTTAACTTATAAGTCAAACTTATAAAAGAATTCATAAGATGCCGGAAACCGAAGTGCAATCTGTTTTGGTACAGAAAGGCAATGGAATGTAGACAATAAAAGATAATGAACTACACGTTTGAGTAGAATGCTACTCATTAATATACAGCATAAATAGATAGTAAGGATTCACATACCCATAACTTGAAAGATGGCCTTCTGTGTGCGCTTTTCAAGCTTATCAAGTTTCTTCTGAACATCCCTTCTAAGATCCCAGTTTGGCTTTTTGGGGGCAATGTTCAAGAAAGGATCCTGGAGAATATTTAATGATGTGGTATACAATTATATAAAATTTATTATAACACGCGGTTTCATAAAAGAAAGAACTAACAGATTAAAAAATCATTAGAAGCCCTAACTTACCTCTTTTTTCTCTTCAACTGGAGGTTCACTAGTAACAGGGTCTTCAAACTTCGGTAACTGGGGTGGAGCAAGTTTACCCTCCTGAAGCTGCTTATCCTGAGGTAGGTAATTTCGGAATTTGACATTGACATCACTGCAAAGGTTTAGTAATTTGTTAACAATTCACACATACATATTGACTCTTTGCATAACTTGGAAAAATGAAGTGAATCATCTGGCACGAATGGTAAAAATATGTTTAAGATTTATCTATAATATTTGATTTTATATGTCTACTGCAAGCAAAAATGTTGGGCTATAGATATATCCTCCAAGTTCCAACCATATAAAACACTATCAACTAAACTAACAAAATACAATATGCATGCTTTCCAGATAACAGGCAGCAAAAAAATATCAATAGCTATTTTATACTTGCGGCAAAAATCATCAATGAATGCTTGTGCATACCTTCCCAATAATTAACCATTAGTTTTGCATATCTATGTCACCATGTGCTGATTCAATAAAACAATTAAACCACCCAATCATTTTAACTTGGATTAAGTAGCAACTTCTTGGAGATTGTATTGTCAATAAATTTAATCCGAATGCGGCATTATAACTTAATATTGAAATTTAACTTGTATAATTTCCGCATATAGCATTGCTTGATGTATCTTCTTATATTCAGAATATCCAGAACAATGTACTTTATGTGAGAGCAACTAAATGGAGGAAACATCTGTAATCCATTTCCACACACCAACTTAGAGACTGACAATTTATCAGTTCGGTAGTAGGAACCACAAGACCACAGCTAATGTAAAACGTGATCCATCATCATTGTGGCGTAAGGACGTATGATGCTAGATGCAATTACGAATTACCACGTAGACTAATGTCTCTATTTCACTTTTTCCATAACGTTTCTCACTCTAGAAAGATAATCTTACAACATTAAAAAGAGGTTGCAGGTTGGGTTGTCAGACAAAATGCGTTCAGTGATAAGAAATTTTTTTTGTCCATTTTTAAACTAAAAATACACGAGTTACAAGCGATTAATGTCGTAACTGTATCTAATAAGCAAAAGTGTTTACACTAACAAATCAGCTCATTGAAAAGAACCAATTTGGATGGCTGTATGCCTATAAATAGACTTTGGGCTACTTTAAACCCATTTCCATTTTAACCCGTTTGAGAAAAACACAAGTATTTAAAAAACCAGTCCAACATGATAGAATAAAACTAGTCTGGGAGGCTGTATGCATAACATGCTGACTTTCAACTTGTTCTAGCTATAAAAATTATTTGACCAGTTTGAGAAAAACACAACCCAAATCGACCCATCCATAAGTAAATGGGTTGAAACTGACATCTCCAGATTAGTAATTAACTTTAGCAAAACATATACCAACCACAATAAACATCGATTTGAGAAATCAAAAGTAGTCCATAAAAAGAATAGGGATTGTAGCTGCTTACTTGTCTTCATCGTCAGTTCCATTTTCACCGTCAGGTTTATCACTGTCCGGAGCTCCATCATCCTCGGGATTTTCAAGAAGTTGTTGAGCAGCTTTGAGAGCTTTCAACCTCTCACGACGAGCTGCCGCCGCTTGCTCTATAGTTTCTTCTTCTTCAATAGCCATGTCTTAAGATCACAACCAACCTACATATTTTCGTATGACGATAATAATTAACATATGACGATAATAATTGAAGATTAACTACAAAGCTTCTTGCTAAGCGGATTTCGTACGCCTAATCTAAGAGTTCGAAGCTCAATGTCATCTTAAACAAACAATATTTGCGGAAAAGCCCTAATAACATTTTCGAATAGAGAGATACAGTAATTGGGGAAAGCATGAGTTGCAGTCATTCAAGCAACTTTAAGATATCGAAAACAGCCCCATGACAAGTCGTTAAATCGAAACGACAAGAAGGTGATGTCACTACTAGAATAGGTATTAAGAATTAGGGTTTTATTATGATAGATACATATGTATCTCAACAGCAGCTTAATAACTACCTAAATCAATTAACTTTTTCACCTTCAGAAGAGAAAAATAATAATAATAATATTATAAATAGATACACAGACGCAAAAGAGAAAACTCACCTGACCAACTGATGAATGAACCCCAAAATCTCGCTCCCTCAGAAAGAGTTTTATTCTTTTTTTCCTTTAAATGTTGGCTTTTAATTAGCTTTTTAATTAGAGCTAACTTCAAGAATGGTCCTTGTTGTTTCCCAAACATCAGGTTCTGGACTTGTGGTTTCATATCCACACTAGTGATAAGTAAGTAAGTAAGTAAGTAACTAACTAACTAACTGGTCAGTGCCGCTTTCTGTGGGTTTTGAGCCCTAATACCTTGACGGTATATGGGGGAGGTTAAGATGTAGGCAGACCTTACCTTTATCTAAGTAGAGAGACTGCTTCCAGTTTCTACCTAAATGAACCCATGACCTCTGTCTCCAGAGGCAAGTGTATTTACCACTGATCCAACCATGTTGCTTAGTTATCATATCCACACTAGTGATCCTTTATAGAATTATAGATCCCTCATTTAAATTTTTAGTTTTCTATATATTCCGGTGTTCTATTCTTGAGAATATAAGGTTCAAACTTCGTCATTTCTTTTGAGGGCCATTAAGAGATGTCACTTTACCCGCTCACGTGTCTTCAACGTGAAAGTATTTACGTCATTTGGAATCATTAGAGGACCAAACATGAAATTTAATTATTGTATCATTTTAATTATTATTATATATAAAAAACCTAACTATTTTTGGATAATAATCACAAGATCTAAATTTCTTCTACCGATCTTTGAATTTACAAACCCACTTTGTATGCAATAGTATGATTTCGCCCTTCAATAAAAAAAGATTAAAAGGAAAGTTTAAAGGTCTTTATATCATCTCTAATAATAGAATTTTTATAAATCTTTAATCTAAAAATACCTTTATTATTGAAACAAATCCTAAGCTAAGAATATATGGATAAACTAGCTAATTAATCGGGTTCAACCTGGGTGTTCTAAACAAGTTTCATAAATAAATGTCTATTATCATAATGAAATATAAAAAAACCGTAGTGTAAAATTATCTATATTTTTAGTTGCAAGTTATCAATGTTGCTATAATAAAAAGAGAAGATTTAACATTTACTACATTATAAAAAAAAAGTTATATGAATTAGACTTATTTTATATTAGGCTTGATAAATTTTAAAAACTTTCCAATGAAGAGACTAAAATTTAAAATTCAAAAGATGATGTCTTAAATTAATTAGATAAAAAATAAATATTTAATAAGAAAAAATTTAATGATACCAAATAATATTTTCTTAAAATTATAGATGTCGTAACAATTTTACTTTATTAATTTCCTTAACTCAGGATGTCAGACATCATTACACTTGTTTTGTATATGAAATATATGTGGTAGCCGTGGGCAAAAGTCGGTCTTCGACCCAAACCGGACCCGACCCGCTCCAAACCGGTTTGGTGGCGTTGACCAAGATCCGTTTTGACCGAAAACCCGAACAGGGAAATACCCGACCCATTTGGAACCAATTAGGGTAGGGTTGGAACCGGGTCGGGTCAAAACCGATTTCAAATATATATATATATATATTTTGCAAAATAAGCCCAAACGGCCGTTAAAAGTTGGCCTAACGCTCGTTAGCGAGTGGGAGAATGGACCTTCAGCGCCTAATGGCCGTTACAAAAGTATTAACGGCTGTTACATCCTCTTTTTTCATCGTAAATCAATTTTGGGACACTTGATTGCTAATACACCGAGCCTTAAGACCTAAAATATCTTCATAATGATAATATCTAGTGAATTAAAACAAAAAACTCCAAGTTATTTAACAAAAAGCACTTGAAAAATTGAAAACTCGCTAATAATTCATTTAACGGCCGTTTAGGCCAATTTTATCATCGTAAATCAATTTTGGGTCACTTTATTGCTAATGGCTCGAGCCTAAAACCCAAGATACCTTCCAAAATGATAATATCTAATGAATTAACACAAAAAACTTCAAGTTATTTCACAAAAAATACTTGAAAAAAATTGAAAACTCGCTAATAATTCATTTAATGGCCGTTACAACCTCTTTTTTCATCGTAAATCAATTTTTGAGCCACTTTATTGCTAATACACCGAGCCTTAAGACCTAAAATACCTTCATAATAATAATATATAGTGAATTAACACAAAAAACTCCAAGTTATTTAACAAAAATCACTTGGAAAAATTGAAAACTCGCTAATAATTCATTTACCGGCTGTTTAGGCCAATTTTTTAATCGTAAATCAGTTTTAGGTCACTTTATTGCTAATGGCTCGAGCCTAAAATCCAAGATACCTTCCAAAATGATAATATCTAATGAATTAACACAAAAAACTTCAAGTTATTTCACAAAAAACACTTGAAAAAAATTGAAAACTCGCTAACAATTCATTTAACGGCCGTTTAGGCCACTTTTTTCATCGTAAATTAATTTTGGACCACTTAATTGCTAATACACTGAGCCTTAAGACCTAAAATACCTTCATAATGATAATATCTAGTGATTTAATTCAAAAAACTCCAAGTTATTTAACAAAAAGCACTTGAAAAAATTGAAACTCGCTAATAATTCATTTAATGGCCGTTTAGGCCAATTTTTTTCATCGTAAATCAATTTTGGGACACTTTATTGCTAATGACTCGAGCCTAAAACCCAAGATACATTCCAAAATGATAATATCTAATGAATTAACATAAAAAACTTCAAGTTATTTCACAAAAAGCACTTAAAAAACTTAAAAACTCACTAATAATTCATTTAACGGCCGTTACAACCTCTTTTTTCATCGTAAATCAATTTTGGGCCACTTGATTACTAATACACCGAGCCTTAAGACCTAAAATACCTTCATAATGATAATATCTAGTGAATTAACACAAAAAACTCCAAATTATTTAATAAAACGCACTTGAAAAAATTAAAAACTCGCAAATAATTCATTTAACGGTCGTTTAGGCCAATTTTTTTGATCGTAAATCAATTTTGAGTCACTTTATTGCTAATGGCTCGAGCCTAAGACCGAAGATACCTTCTAAAATGATAAGATTTAGTTAATCGACACAAAAAACTCCAAGTTATTTAACAAAAAACACTTTAAAAATTTGAAAACTTGCTAATAATTCACTCAAAAGTCACTTTTTTTTTTATTATAGATCAAATTGTCTTCAAGAAAATTTTTAAGCAACTTCAAATACATAGTCTTCTTACGAATTACATAGTCTTCTAAGAATTACATAGTCTTCATACGAATTACAACTTCAAATAAGAACATAGTCTTCATACAAAATTACGAATTACAACTTCATTGGTCTTCGAATCTTCATTGGTCTTCAAATTTTTCATTGGTCTTTAAATTTTCATCGGTCTTCTTAAAACAATTACAAAAGTATTCATCCAAATACAAGGTCTTTAACACATAATAAAAGTCTTCAAACAAATACTAAAAGTCTTCAAACATATACTAAAAGTCTTCAAACAAATAGAAGCTCTTCATTGGTCTTCATTATTCTTCTTCGGAGTTTCCACGCATTGCTTCATCGTGTAGGAGTTCTTCATCGGAAAGTGAGATTGCTTCACCATGTTCCACCTCTTCATTCAATATTTGTTCTTCAAGGTCGAGTGCACTATATTCAAGACTTGATACGTGTTGTACACCTTCAATGGCATCATAGTAATCTTTTAAGAAAATGCACATCTCCAAAGATGCCGGTGTTAGTCTTGTTCTTCGGATGGATAAGACCTATCACTAAGAGAAAAAGTGGATTCTGAAGCCACCGTAGAAGATTGGACACTTAGTAAATCTCGGGCCATGGTGGATAGCACGGGAAATTGACCTTCCCTTTCTTTCCATCAAGCCAAAATATCAAAGTTGGCGTATTCCTCAATTCTCATGTGTTCCAAAAAGTTGGTTCCAATGTACCTCCCAAGTTCGTTATTATTAGCATTTGAACCTTCACCCCTAGCCCGTTTAGTGTTTTCTTGTCTTACCATATTATACAAGTGTATATATGGATCACTAACTTTAGTAGTAGTAACAAACGAGCTAGAACTTGAACTAGAAGCACCTTTTAAACCAACTTTATCATTATAGAAACGAAACAACAACTTCAAATCTTCAAGAAAAGCATGTTTCATCTTTTGGACAAAAAATGGGTCTTTTTTGTGCAACTCCAAATTGAGACATATGTTTTCCAAAAGCAAATCCACCCCACTAGTGTTTAAACATGGGTTCAAAGCGGCAGCACAAGTAAAAACCGTGGCATTTTCTCAAAATATTTTTTCATTTTTTCTTTCATCGAATCAAGCATTGGTTCAAACAATTCATCTTCATACTCATATTCCCCCAACTTTTCACAAATTAACCAAATTTGTCTAAATACCAAATGACTAGTGGGATAATAAACACCCGAAACCAAGTTGGTAGCATCTTTAAAAATTTCAAGTAATTTGCTTAATTTTTTAACTATCTCCCAATCCAACCCACTAAATGCATTTTCAACCTTTCGTTTCCTAACTAGACCATCATGAAAATGTTGCAAAGTAGATTGTTGATGTAAAGCACATTTAAACATGTTATACGTCGAGTTCCATCTAGTAGGAACATCCCAATTAGGACTTAAAAAATGTGAATCCGTTTCCTTACACAACTTCATATAGTTTTGGTATCTCACTTTTGGTCCACAAAATACTTGTTGCATCATTTTCTTAAAATTGCTTTTGACAACATCTATTTCGGGTACACCCAACCCATCTTGCACACACAAGTTTAAAATGTGTGCAACACATCGAGTATGATAAAAACTTTCATTTACACAAGGTTTATATGCCAATTTTAACTTTTGAACCGCATTAGTATTATTACTTGTGTTATCAAATGAGATTGAAAAAACCTTTTGTTCAATTTTATAAAAAACCATCACACGTTTTAATAAAGAAAATAGATTATCACCGGTGTGTGGAGATTCAAATTGTTCAAAAGCAATGGTATGCTTCATCATTTGCCAACTACTGGGATCAATCCAATGCGCCATAACGCAAAGGTATGAAGTAGGCTAACCATGAGAAGCCGACCAAACATCCGTTGTTAAACTTACACTAGTATTTAAGTTTTCAAATAATGTTACTAGTTGTTGTTTAGCCATTTTCCACATGTTCATACATTGCCGTTTAAGTGTTGAACGAGTTAAAGTTTTATAACGAGGTTGTAGAGTGTTTTGAATTACCCTAGTTAGTCGTGGATTGTCGAAGTGGTCGAAAGGCAAAGCATCTTGAATCACGAATTGAGAAAAATGCTCACGAACCGCCGCCTCCGAGTATGCAAAAACCGTCCCATCTTTTGCTATGGGTGCTTGATCTTTGTTCTTTGCCCTCTTCACCTCCGGACAATACTTTGTTGCATGATTACTCAATGTTGTGTTCGCCTTTGGACACAATAACATTTGACATTTTTTACAACAAGCCTTTTGCTCACCATTCGACATTTGACACAAATCAAAGTGTTCCCATGTTTTTTTACTTCTAGTTGTTTGTATTATAGCCACCACCGTTGATGAACTTGGAGGATTTGATGTACCAACGGTATTGGATTGTGTTTGAGAAGCGGAAAACGCATCCATATTATATGATTTTTTGATAATAAAATTATATAAGTGATTTTTGAGACATAATATAGTTTTGGTGTGTTGAAAATATAGTTTTTGAGTGTTCTAAATAAACAAAATACAAGTTGTAAACTTACAGGAAGGTTAGAATGGCAAAATGGTGAATAAATGGTGAAAAATAGGTCAAAAACAGTCACTGACGGTCCCTAAAGTTAAAAAATAGTCACTGACGGTCCCCAAAGTTAAAAAATGGTCACTGGCAGTCCTTTCTAACGGCCAGATCTATCAACTCTGTCAGTAACGGTCAAAATTGGTCAAACCAGTTTTGAAACCGATTTTGACCGAAATCGGTTTGGTTAGAACCGGTATTGGAATCGGTTTTCTCCCACGAGCCCATAACATGTCTCGGTTCACCAGTTTGACATACAACCCGAACCGATTTGGTCAAAACTGAGTTTGACCGGGTTCAATTTCCGGTTTGGTCGAACCGGGTCAGCTCAAATCGGTTTTTTTGGGCACGGCTAACATGTGGAGTGTGAAAAAGGAATATAAACACCATGTCAAAGTCAACAACCAATTTCTAGTATTGTCTTTTCTAGAAAATAAATAAATAAATAAAATAAAACAACAGTACGACTAAAATTGTTTTGTGTATTTGGATTGTAAGCTTTATGTGGTAAACTATCTATATCTATACTATATTAATAAACAAGCTGCCCTCCTCCCCTTTCAACTCTATACCTTTAAAATATCCAAAATACCCTTAATTTTCAACACATTCCTAACTCTGACACTAAATCTTCCCAATATATCCCTAAAATATTTTACACCCATATTTATCCAAACTATCTATCTCCTATATTAATCAATTTAAATATTTTCACCTAATATCTCTATAATATTCTTAATAAAGTTATTTACAAAAGATACATCTCTTAACCATAAAATAACTACACTACCATTTAAGTAAATTACTTTTATATTAATAACCACATCATTACCACCACCGCCACTAGCACCATCAGTTGCCGCCGCATTGTGCGGGTACCCATCTCGTACTATTATAAAACAAACTACCTTCCCATTTTTTCAACTTTCTATCTTTAATATACTAAAAGTACCCTTAATTTTTAACACATTCTTAACTCACACACTAAATATACCCAATATATCCTTAAAATATTTTACAACCATATATATCCAAACTATCTATCTTTCTTATTCATTAATAAAAATATTTCAACCTAATATAATTATAATACTCTTAATAAAATTATTTACAAAAGATATATCCCTTAACCATAAAATATAATAACTACATTACCATTTACATCTACTACTTTTAGATTAATAATCATATTTTTACCACCAACGACACCATTACCATCGTCGCATTGCATGGAAACCTATCTCGTTTAACATATTGTATTCATAACTAATTGTTTACAAGATATAATTTGCTTCTAATTTAAATTATTTGTTTCAAATGATTGTTAAACGTGTTACTGTTACGGTTAGCTGTAAACATAAAAATCCGGTTTGAACCCGGGCGAAGCCATTTCAATCTTATCAATTATTTTCCCTTCAAATTGAACATATTAACGTACTTCAGCAAGTAAATAAAAAAGACGCCGTTTCCAGGGATCGAACACGGGTCACCCGCGTGACAGGCGGGAATACTTACCACTTTACTACAACGAAATCATATTTTTTCTAATTGAAGGTTATTCTATTTAAAAGTTTACTTATTTTTAATTAGCATACGTGATTTTTTTTTATACTATGAACAGGTTTTTGCATCTTGTTAAAACACACAAATTTCCCATTGTCTATTACCCGCATAAAGTTTGTATAACACGCCTACAATGTTGTTTACTTACAAGTTTTCTAAAATAAGATGTTTGTCTTCAAAAGTTAGATTAGAAGTTTTGTTTTTAACAAGTACGTGTTCTATTTTTATCGAAGCCCGAATTTAGTTTTCAATGAAATAAAATTTAGTCGGGTATAAACCCAAAACCTACATTCGTAGGTTATATTTACGGGTTACTATAACTCTTACTCTACAACCAATCGGGCTCGAAAAACATTGTTACAATTGGTATCATAACTATAGTTAAACTGATGTCGATGTCGATGTAATTCTAGGTACCCAATGACTACAGTTGATCTTCTATTCTCAAATGCAAAAAACAGATATGCTTGATCCTGTGGGGAATATTGTTGAAAGGAAGGCCTACTCTGCAACTTATCAGTGTGGTACTTTGAATTCAAGTCTTTCTTTAAACCCTCAATACTTGTTATTTGGCAGTCATCACAAATCCTTAAGTTTTTAAACACACGAATGGGCCGTCCACTTTATATATCTGCTATTTTCCCCCCTCTTACACATCATGCGAAACCAACTTAGGTGAAGAAATGTAACCCTCTTGTTTGCGTATAAAATTCGATTGTTCAAGGTAAGCATATATTCTAATAAGGGTACTAAATTAAATAAGTTTATATATAGTCACTAATTATGAAAAGTAATAACTATAACCCGAGACTTTCTTTAAACTAGAAACAACCCATATCCTTGAAGTTGCATATAAACTTGATAAAAAGACATACATTCTCACATTATGAGGATTTATCTCGATAACAATGTAAGCCGCTTTTTCCCCTAATTCAGTACCGCTATAAATAACCACAAAAATGACTCGTGAAATTCACAGCATTTGGTTCATGAATTGAATTGACAAGAATTACATAAAGAAATTGAAAATCAGTTATGAAAAAACTAACTTTAAACAAAAACTTACACAAAACAAACTATTAACTAATAATTGCTATGCTTGAAAGACATGGAACACAAAGACACTCCATTTTCACAAACCACCTAATTTTTATACATATAGCTGAATTCAGCTTTGGGCCTGAGGTATCGCACCTGTTACAACATCCAGCACCTGTCCAAAAACCTGCAGTATTTCTACCCCCAAATTCACATTGTTACTATAAACAAATTGCATTACAGTCCATGGATGTATCAGGATGCACTTAAACTTCATTCCAAGTTAAGTACACATGATCAAACTCTCATAAATTCCAAACTGCCCTGTTTCTCCTCCTGATTTCACCAACTCTTCCAACCATGAAACACACACCATAAGAAACCGTAGACCCAAGGTGATGGTAGTGGTGGTGGTGAAGTCGTTTGGGCTCAAGTCATGAAACACTGAGACCATACCCAATGTCATTTGTCAAAAGCACACTTCTCCTGTTAGTATATCATACAAGTTATTTTTACTATAAGGTTTACCGGAGATATGATCATTTTTTAAAAATTGGCCTTCCATCAATTGGACAAATATGTAAAAGATTATGGACTTTAAAATGCATACCGAAGAAGGATCTCGAATATGCAGGTGTCCTGGTTACTTTTCTAGAACTGCCAACCCTGTAAGCGATTAGAAGTTTAAATTTAGAGAATGATTCAAAGTATTCAAATATATAGTAAGAATGTAAGTAACTGATTGAAAAATATCACATATATACCTCTTGTTGTTTGGTCTTTATAAAGGAGGTTGGGTCTTCGGTTGCATAACACAATCCAAAAGATGTGTCTATCACCTTTAGCTCCGGAGTAGTCGATTGTCCACGTGTGAAAACCGTTATTTGTGGACAATATTTTATTTTCAAAGTATCTAACGATGGCCATTTAAAAGCCTCCAATCCCAAATAAAATCCCTTGAGATTTTCAAGCGATAAAAGTGTTACGGATTTTAGAAAAGGGAACACAACAACCTCCTCCGCTATAGTATCAGAATCTTCTTCCACTTGCTTGACAATTACCTCCATATTTTTGCATTTACTTATGTGTAGTTCTTGGAGTTGTGATAAACTACCAATCATGCAACTAGTGAAAACATTTCCAAGAAGTGGACAGCGATTGATTGACACTTTTGTAAGCTTTGGAAAGTTCAAAACCATCCTCCGATTGCTCTTCCATATCTGTTTCACACTTTCAAGGTGTTCCAAAGTCACTTCTTTTAGCTTTGGAAAAACCACAACAGATGGTGTTTCATTCATATAATCATTCGTCTCTTCTCCTACTTCAAATACCTCCTCTACGATTCGGTCATATTGATACTCGGGGGCAGTGATGTTGAGCTTTTCAACATTCTGAAGTTTATGCAACTCATTCTGTGGGAAAAATATGCGGCTCTCTGACGATTGGCTATACAACTTTGTATCTACTTCAACTAAGTTCGAAAATGACCATGGGTATTGAAGTAGCTTTATCATATCCGGAGTAGAGCACATACTTGAATTATGGAATTTAGCCTGATTAGAAAAAACAAACATACAACATACGAGAAACAGTTAGAAACAAAATTAGATGCTAAATTACTAACAAAGGGTCCACTCATAAGTATCGGTACATATTAAAGGATGGCATCTTCGGTACATTTCAAAACTTTACCATGGTGATTTTTGCTTTTTTTTTTCAAGGTCTACATTATTGTGTAATAGGGGGCGACTGTTTATGCAAGCAAACAAGCGTTTATTGTATTTACTTTCATGACTACATATTATTACTTAGTAATACAAGTAAAGTAGCAACATACCTCGTTTAATGCATTGGTGAACCGAAAGTTGAGGCCACATTCAAGACTATGTCTTCCTAATCGAGTATGCATGGAGTTGAGCTTTGGAGTCGTTGAGTGACCTGATGTGAAGACCATCATTTGTGGGCAACCAGAAATCTTAACCTTATCCAACTGTGGCCATTGAAACTCATTCATCCCCATAAAGAAACCTTCAACATTTGGTAAATCAGTTAATGTGAGCGACTTTAGTTGGGGAAAGATGACAACTTTAGATGTTGTGTGCTTTCCATCTTCCTTCACAATTACTTGCATTGTCTTGCAGTCTTCAATCGTCAACTCTTCTAGTTGCTTGAGGCTCTCAAGTGTGGAGCTTGTGAATACATGTCCCAAAAGGTTACACCGACTAATTTTCAACTCTTGAAGCTTTTGTAATTTTCCAACAGCATTGAATGGAATCACGATTGGTAGTGCATTACATTCACTTATGTTTATCTTGCGGGGATATTGGCACAAGGACCAGGAAACAACATCCACCTCAGAACTCTGCAATACATGATATTTATGAAGTTGATTGAATTATGAACATTAGGAGTTTTCATAGGCATACATTAGTTTAAGTCTTCATTATAAAAAGTAAAAGGTAGAAAAGAACTTTCTTTCTGAGTTCCGATTCAAAAAAGATCAGCTTATGAAATGTCATACGATAATGAGACAACTTTTCAAGTAATAGAGAGCCGAATTTATAGATAAAAAATAAATAAATAGTAGCTGATTACGTATAAGAAATGTTTAGGAGGAAAACATACCTTGACATTCTCATGAATGGAGAAATTGGAGATAAACTTTAGCTTTGATAAACGATAAAGAGATAGACCGTCTAAATGTGGGAAGAAAGTGGGGTTTGTGCCAGAAGATGTCGAAGCGGCCGCCATTGTTTCAACACCATCATCATCTCTATTTGACACAACTTCCTCAATACCATCACATTCTGATATGTCAATTGTATTCAAGTTGAAAAGAAGTTTGGCCAAAAGAGGTGAAAACAAGTACTTTATCTTTCCACATTTTTCCATGCGTATGGTTGTAAGGTTCTGGAACGGGGATTCTGTTTGTTTTTGAGAATATAAAAAATGATTCCAAGAGGTACACTTCCACACGCAATTCATCTTCTCCAAATTAATTAGGCTTACATTCTTGAGGTAGGAAAGTATTGGTGGTTGTTGGTTATCCCATGTTGTCAAATCTCTACTAGTTGCATTTTCTATGTCAAACACCACCTCAACTTTTGTAAGATTTTTTAAATAAAGGGATTGAAGGTGATGAAATGTAGGTAAGAGATGAAATGGATATGCCACGTATGGAATATTGTCAACAACTTCTATTATCTCCCTCTTAGATGTATCATCGATCTGCATATATCGCGAACAAATCTGATTAGCATTCCGTTGAGTAAAGGAATTGCAATAACTATTTATACAAGCAAATCCATTCCATTCGCATGCCATTTTTTATAGCTAGAGGTTACCCGTGCTATACACGTGTTTATGATTGTATATGTGTCCAGAATAAGTGATCGTTCACTTTCATGAAAATTATATAAATCATACAAAATGCATATTTTGAAAAGTATATTACGTACACTACATGACTTTAACCTAATTTATATTTAGTAACTAGATTAAACCCGTATATGGTACGCGAAACTGAAAACGTAAATAAAGGATAATGATAATGATTGCCCGCCCCACCCGGTAAAAGCTCCACGAAAGCCAGGACAAAATCCTGGCGGGCAATCACAAGCCGAGAGTATCGAACCTGTGATCTCTTGGACAAAAGTCCGGGTGTCCAACCTATGAAATAATAATAAGATACTAATGATAACTTTTATTATTATCCACTATTTTTTGTATATCTTTTGGATTTCGAATAAAGTAATATTTTTATTATTAAAATAATAATAATATATAAATACATAATGTTTTATTCATTTATAAATCTGTACTTATCTTTTTAACTACAAATTAACATCTATATTTTATTTTATATACTTGTACATGTAAATCTGATCTTTATATCTAAAGAAATTATGGATATACAAATCATACATATTAGATAAGTCTTGTGATATATTTTTTATTTTATATAAAGTTATAAATCTATTTTTAAATCTAAGTACACATATATTATATTTATATTTAAATGCCAACTAATAATTCATGTAAATTAGTTAATTTAAATATAAATAAAATCAATTTATCTACGAGTAAGAAAAAATCTTACAAGTAAAATAGATAAAAGTGTCACATAAGTTTTTTCATATCCTCTCTTAATTATATAGAGAGATTTGTGATTATTAGTAACTAGCTTATTACCCGCGTAATACGCGAGATTTCTACATTATATTTACATTAAAAAACTTTTAATATATCGATTAATATATATTTAAATATTTATAGACTTTTGAACCACAATAATAATATCATGTTCTTTGGCATTGAAAAATGTTAACAATTGTCAGCGATAAAAACTACAAAATATGCATGGAGCACGTATATTCCATGCATATACGTGCTCTATTATATTAGTTAATATTTATATCAACCCATTCTAAGTGGAAATTTTGTCGAATATTCGTATCATTTACACCACATTAAAAATACAAATATATTAAGGGAAAAGAGAATATATGGTTGTCCGACACCTAAGCTTAGGTGTGAAACCTCTTACATACTACAGTAATATTTTATTTCTCGTTTAATGAATAAATGCATGGGCCCCCATGATTTTTATAGATTAAAAAAAACAATATGTGAGTGTTCCATACTTAAGCTTAAATACCCGACAGCCTTATATTCCTATCTCCCATATATTAAACTTTGTGTACATGAAAAATATAATATACTATATAAAATAATTTATTTATTTATAAATTATATACATTAGACTACGAAATACTATTAGTGTACTAAAATCTATAAATATAAAAGACTTTATAAGACACAAATATAAGTATAAGGATCAAAATTTTCTTTAGTCAATAATGATATCATCAAAATAATCTAATGGTGGAGAATAAGAGATGAAATTCAATCAATGTTCCTTACTTCTTTAATTTAAAATTAAGGGTTTTGTTTTAATATATATTAAAGATAGTAAATATTTAGTAGTAATTAGTAATCTAATTAGTGATGTAAGAAAAACAATCCAAAGTTTAAAACTTAAAGTTGTATTCTATATAAGGATTAAGGTTTTTTTAAAAACTATATATTTTAGCTTTTTACATATTAGTTTAAAATTGGTAGATGAAGTTTAAAACTCACTTTAAGAAAATACTAATGACGCAACTTCAATCATTTAGAGTGCGCGGCTCAAATAGGAATTAATTAATTGGATATATTTCACCCTTAATTAACCCCTATTTATCTATCTCTTAGTGTGAAATTTATTATGTTAGTTTTATAACTTATTTGATAATGTTCAAATAAAAAAAAAACTTATTTCATAAGCTTGACAAACACACATTATTTACATACCTCCTCTTGGTTCCTTCCTACAGATTCATCGTTTTCTTTTACGCTTCCATTGCCATCTATGTAAATATTCTTTAATGCTCCCAGATCAAACCTAGCGGTGGTTGGTGTAAATATGTTCCTAAAGCTCTTACAATCTCTTATGCTTATCACTTCAACCGCTTGAAAGCAGCCACAAATGATGACATCATCATCATTATCATCATTAGGGTGGTTAATATGTACGGCAGCTCCTCCTCTTTTCAACCTCCACACCTCTGTAAGCCTCTCTGAGTTATATACGTTAATGGATCTCAATTTACTAATACCGCCGCCTTCTTCACCAACATCAATGTCGAATAACGCTTGAATGGAACCACAATTACCAACATGGATCCTTTCCAGATGAGGCAACAATGGCACCGGATTCCTCGGAAACACATTCACAAGATTATCACATTGGTATACTGTAATCTCTCGCAATGAGCAGCAGCAGGTGGCATCATCAACTACTTCCGGCCATATATTCTTCAATGCCTCCATCCTCCAAATTCTCAATCTCTCCAACCTAGGAGGGATCATAGCCTGCAAGGTAATAAAAAATTATACTCAAATAGGTTACAAATATTCTTTTTTTTTTTTTTAATAAAAAAATACTCATCTTCAAATACCTGTTTATTGAAGAAAGGTTTAATAATAGTAGAACTGCCACTGGACATAATCGATGATTTATACTCTCCCGCCGGATAAATGCTTGTGAAGTTTGGAAGGCCATCAAGATACAACGTCACTAGTTGCGGTAGATGGATTACAATATTGTTAGTGTTGGACGCCAAACCTTCCAACTTTGGTAGATAATTCAAATTTAGAAACGTTAGCCCCTGAAACCTAATTTCTTCTATACCATTTTCTTCGCTGTATACTAGTGCTTCCATAACAGGGCATTCTATAATTGTGAGACGCTCAAGGTTATTCACCAGGCCCCTTGCTACTGGGACTGTAAACAGGTATCTCAAGTCGGCACAGTTGTCAATATAAAGGACTCTTAAATTATAAAACAAGCTGTGTCGAGGTACGGATTTCGGTAAAACTTCTTCAAGGTTATTCATGCCACGGACCACTTTTAACCAAAGCACTTCTGTTTTCGAAAACAACTCTATCATTCCAGATTCCAACAATTCATCTTTCTTTTCAACTTTGAACTTCAGCGTGTTTTCGGATGAGTGCATGTCTTTGACACTATAATCACTTTCTAAATAACGTCCTATGGATATCTTGAATCTTTCGAGTCTATTATACGACATATTCTTTGAGTGAGGATTGTTCTCAAAGAATTCAACTTCCAATGCAGATAGATTCTTGGAACGTTCTCCCAATTCCTTATAGTTTGTATCTGTGAATTTGATGCCCTTTTCGTTAGCAACCCTCATATATAGCTCTTCAAGCTTGACCAAGTTTTTCAAGACGCCTTCATCCATTCGTAGATCCATACAACCTGTCAAATCCAGTAGCTTTAGCTTCACTAGATTCCCGATTGCAGATGGTAAATATCGGATGCGAGAACGAGCAAAGCTGAGCACTTCAAGGTTCAAAAGATGATCACCAATAGGAGAGCAATCAAACATCAATGAGCATTTATGGAGACACAATGTTCGAAGGGTGGTAGAGCATTGAAGCGATGTGGGAAGCAATGGATATTGCAACTTCTCACACGCCATAACTTGAAGATTTTCCATTTTCTCATAAAAAGTTTCAGAAAACTTAAGCGATTTATCGCCATTCATAAGTCTCATTAGGGATACGTTTGGGTAATTAAAGTCTCCCGGGAACTCAGACATGCCCGTACATGTCAAAGAAATTCTTCTGCAAGACTCGCTCGTTTCAGCTCTACTCCATTCAGAAACATCATCACCATGCTTAATGATCCATGGATGATCGCATTCAGAAACTTTAGCAACCACAAAAGCAAGCACAAGATCGTGCATTTTGACACACTCGGAGTGATCACTATCCATCAATAAACTTGCATTTTTTAGGACGCCGACACATGTTTTTGTCCGGTCTCTAGCGGCCCCCAGAGTAGTAACTTTATTGAACAACTTAAGCCCCCATGAGAATCTTGTCAGTTCCTCGATTGGAATATTGAAGTCATCTGGAAACAACCCACAAAGCAAAAAAACTGCTTTAGCATCTTCATCAGCTAAAAAGTTATAACTTATCTCAACAATTTTTTGCACATTCTTATCGAGTTCATTTTTCTTCAAACGGTGAAGTGTATTCCTCCATGCCCACTTTTCTTTAGATCTAAGGTTTGTTGCAATGAGTTTGATGGCCAAGGGTAAGAAACCACATCTTTTCACGATTTTAACTCCCATTTCTTTGAGGTCCGGGTCAGATACTTTTGAAATATGAAAAAAGAAATTATTCGCTTCTAACTCCTCCATCACATCTACTCTAACAAATCGAAGATCTAAATCATCTTCTGCAACAATTTGTGTACAAACGTTTTCGTTTCGTGATGTTAGCAACAACTTGGAGCTGTTTGGCAAAGGACATAGTCCAATGTCTTTAAGCTCAACTTTCTCCCAAACATCATCCAATATTACTAAAACCTTCTCTTTTCTTTCTTGTGAAATCTTCCCAAACGTTACGCGAAGACGATCTGCCCTTGTTGTTGTACTTGTTTCGGTTAAAGGAATTTGTAAGTATTCTGCCACGGTTTGCTGAATAGAAAATGTGTTCATCTTTTCCCCAATAACCACCTTCACAATCCAATCAAACGTTTTCTTGTCTTCCACAGCCTTTTTCAGTTGTTCCATCATCGTGGTCTTCCCAACGCCACCCATTCCGCATAAGGCTATCACCTGGGCCTTTTGATCTTGTTGAATCAAACCGAGCGCCTCCTTGAAAATCTTGTCTCTTGACTTGAAGAAATTGTGGGCATCATCACCGTCTGACGGTGCAGAAGTGGATGCATTTTTTGAACTTACTACTTTTCCAAGAGGTTTGGGAGCATCACTCCAGCTTTTGTCAATATGTTCATTAATAAGACCTTGGATTTGCTCGCTGGTCTTGAAAGCCTTCCGTCCGGTTCGGTACCTCATTTTCACATTAAAACACCCATTGACGTTACCTGAGATAATTCTTTTGGCATCTTCCTCAATCTTTTCGACTGCTTCCAACCAAACTGGTACACGAGTAGGTATCTCCAGATTACTTATGTTGTTTCTTTCCATGTGCCTTTCGACATCAGCGCTTGTAGCAAGAAGTTGCTCCATCCTGGTACTCATGTTGCCAACATGTTTTGTGGAGGAAAACAGATAGCCCAGGTGTTTCTTCACAGGCACCAATAACGATTCAACTACAGGACCAATGATTGCTGATAAAAAATCCATTTCAGTGACACCTACAAATCACACGTACGTTCCAATGAAAGGAATATTAATATATATATATATGGCCATATGGGCGGGACTACTATTAGTCTGTTATATCTTATCATATCAGTATGTATACAACATTACATTGATCCATGTAGCAATATATTCAGAATGACAGCATGTTATATCATACAAACATTATATATATATATAGTCTGAGGTTAATTACACCTTGAAGATGAAGATATATAGATATATAAGTACTTAGCCATACAAATATAATTACTCGTAGCATTTTGCAAGAAATATGAAGTTACTTTCATCTATCGATCAATAATAAAATTCATCTCTATGCCTCTGCTGCTTGCTTGCTTTTTTGTATGTGAACAAAACGAGTGAGATTCAATTTCATTTTGTATCAAATGGAAGACGACTGATTGACGAAGACCATATTTAATGAGTAAAGTCACTAATTGAGTGGACGACAGGCCATTTGGAATTTTGGATGGATAAATCAACTTTTTTGCTTCTCAAAAATTGTCATTTTAATTGCATATATAGTCCCTCTTGTTTGCAACAAATTTCATTACTCCCCCCTATCTTTTAAGAGCCACATGGTCAATGTTGATGATTGTTTGGATGAGGAAAGACAGTGACTCTATAGAACAAGATTTACATCATAGATCTAATATAAGTCACAGGTCATTGAGCCTAAAAAACCAACGAGCAACATGCTACTAGAGATGACAATTATAAAGTCATTATGCAAGAGCAAGCACACAAAAACAAGTTATAAACATCAAAAGTAGTCACATACTCAGCATAGAAAAATGCCCAAATCCATAAGCTAGAAAGATAGATTCTGAATTTCATATATATTCATCGTTCAAGTCATGGTCAAACAATGTATAGTTGTTACCCATCATCCAACCAAGAGAAATTGTCTTCACACCAAAACATCACTGAAGTTGAAACACAAGAACAAAATTGGATAAACAAGAACGGTTTAATATAAAGTGCCCTCGGTTTATATACTAAATACAAAACAAATATACCAAGTGAAATCAACCAAATGTCTAGAAGCTGGTTTAAAATTCCACAGGAATGATACGCTCATGAGTCATGACCAACAAGAATCAAGAGGTTACTTGTGGTAGTAATCCCACAACTTTCCACATCCGTAAGGTAAGGAATCATAGAAGACTTGGCAGATGTAATGAGAAGATTCTAAATCCGAGAAAAGGGATGACAACATACGGAGTACCTAGGGTGTCTTCACTTTTTGGGGAGGTGAGGCTTTATCGACTCCAAAACTACCTGTAGTTCATATATTACAATATATCAACCTCATGAATTATCAGAATATGCACTTGTTACAAGTTCCTAAGGGTGAGCAGGAGTAAAAAACGAAAACTGCATCTGTGACCCAAAGTACCCTTTAATCTTGTAGTAATTGTTACTGGCAAACATAGCAATTTTGTGGACAATTCAAGATATGGAAAAGTAGTTTCCCTTGAGGTGTGATAGAGATGGAACTCGGACCTATTTAGTTAAATGCGTCATTCTGGGATTCTTTCAATAAAACTTTTCAATATGGCCATATGGGTCACTTGGCATTGATTCTTTTCATCCCAAAGACCCAAACAGATTCAGCTAAAAGAAGAATGGTAGAAATTGGTTGAATGCTGTTCAAAGTCCTCTTTCTAATGCATAAAACTATGTAAACATCCAAATCCTTCTATTTTAAAACTAAAAATTTTTATTTTATATAAGTTACATATAAAATAAAACCAGAGTCTTTTCAAACATCCAACCCTGCCTGGACCGTTTCAACTCATACCAAAAAAATGACATATTTCTACATGAACTCCTTATGGCCTGTCACCCAACCTGCCCGTCTTACTAACTTTAGCATGGCGGGTGGAGGGAGTCCTTTTAGGAGCCGGCAATCCACATTTTTAAACGTACAAGATACAACAAATACACAGTAAAGAATCTTTTACCCTTCCATCATAAGATAATGATGCAAATAACCAAGGCTCTCGAGAACTCCATGAAAGGCCTGTGTTTTCATTAAAAATTAAAAAGTTACAGCTTTATTAAATCAAAGAAAAAAGTAGAAACAGAAATGAGACCAAATTACCATAAACACTGTCCTCATAGTCACTGTATGAATGGAGCAAGGACTCTGTCCTTCTAGTACCAGAGTTAGACATGCTGTAAAAATAAAAAATAAAACTGGTAAAGAGGGGAAAGCATCCACATGTTATTGAACTCTACTTGTCCAGCAAAAATAATTATACGAGTAATAAGATGAATAAGAAAAAAGACCTATCAGATGTCAATTCATCATTGCTAGGAGAAATGGCAAACCACAAGTTAACAGCCGAGTCAGTTCCTGCACTCTGCACATTTATGCCAATAGCAAAAAATTATCCAATAAAAATACATATATCCTTGTGTATGCATCATTGTATACATGCATATGTATGTTATGCAGATATATATGTGTGTGAGGTTCAACAACAAAATACAGAGGAGAAAAAGAGAATACAAGAATGAGCCCTTCAAATTCAGGATTGCTTCTAACAGCCCATGTCCTACCAAAATGAACAACATGATAGTCAAATAATGAAAGTTGGTCATTAGATCACGGATTAATGATAATTTACTTTTAATCTTTTGCTCTTGCAAACAATAGTTGAACAATTTCATGCTATGATACCAGTGTGCATGTCCAGGAAGCTCTGCAACAGGGGCCTCTAACATTCTAAGATCCCATATGTTTATACCAGATTCATCTGCAGCTGTTACCTGTAGTGTTTGTTACAATATATGATTTCCCAAAAATGAAAAGATTGAAAAAAAAAATAGCAGTTACTATTAGGTTAGTGTTGAAACATGATTTTAGTAATTACATGACTTAAATCAACAGACTCACAAGCATGTGCTGCTTCTTGCTATCAAAGTCCATATCACGAACATGGGAGTACTCGATTGAAGTTGTTTTCCTGTAAAGCAATAAGCTGGATATTACCAAAAGTTAAAACAAAAAAAAAGGTAAATGGGTGGAACCCTCTAGTCCCATGTACCGTGTTGGTACCCAGAGTGCACACCGCATAGAACTCATGCCCGGTAAGTCACCATTCTCACACATGGATCACAATATATATTTTCTCCACTTGCCTTTGGCAAGTTTCGAATCTGTGACTTGCAACCTTTATCTTTGGGCCCATGTGGTAACATGGTGGTTGTACCAATTGGGGTACTCAAATGAAAAAGATGATATCTATGACCAAGATGCAAATGTCAGACATACACATAATGTCAGTCATCAGAGTTTAATATCCTTGGCGACAATCATCTGCTTTGCATAAACATAATGAGCCCAAAATTTTCACACTAATTCTTCCCAGTACATAAGAATGTCTAATTGCTCTTATTGAATAGCTAGTAACACATAGATAAATGTAGCCATTCCAGCCTAAATATTAATAACTAGGCAGATTAATACGTAGGTTATAAGTTATATCTCTAGTTGGTCAAGCAGGTATAAACAAGATAAAGAGAAACGGATCAAATAAGTGAAGCAGTTCAAATGGATCGAAAGTCACTTTTTTAAAAAGAAATTAACAATTGTATAGTGTTTGCAATCATACTTTACACAGTAAGTATTTATAAACTACTCCGTATATAAATTAAAATGACAGATTGGGCAAAAGGTGTTTCTATGGTCAGCCCAACCCAACCTGCTCATACAAAAACTAATACCTTTGAACTGTTACCCAACCCAGCATTGGCCACCTCTACCTATAGACGAAGTATATTGATCTAGAAAAAAATGTCCATTATTTACCATATGGCAGCAATTCTCATGATCGTGTATTTTTGCAACAATCAACTCAATTTTTCCTTCATTTATATGCTAAAATATAGTTCTAAATATAATGTTTCAAAGATAGATTTAATGTAGGCCACCCGCCTGATGCATAATCAAATGGGGCAATAATTTTTAGATCAGAACAGAGCATACTTCATTGTGCGCAAATCCCAGAACTGAATAGATGATTCAGAAGCTGATGCAACAGCATTTACATCATGCGGATCCCATGCTCCACCAGACAGATGATGAAGCATGCCAGCTGACTCCTGAGATTGCACCTACGTAATTTCAGCACAACCTTTATATGAATTAGCCATGCAATTCAAAGGATGATCCCTATCAGTCAGATACGCAATTGGCAGCAGAAATGGCAAGGCCCATTAACTTATGAATAGGTTGAGTTATGATATGATTTAACACAAACAAGTCAAATATAAGATATTAACTAAATGGAAAATGGGTCAAAGGGATTGAAAGTCATCCAAAGTCCATTAGCAATGCATAACCCCTCAAAAATCATTTCTCAATGATTTAAATATATTGTAACTAGATTGTTTCCTTGATGATAAATAAACATTAACTATTTATAAATAACAAAATAGTAAGCTAACCCATTATTCCTAAATCAACCTGATTAGGCATGGACAAATTTAAGGCCATTGGCATCTCAAATAATTTCATATAACTCAATGACTGGTCCTGATGTAAGCAAAAAACATAGTTCTCTTGATGTGCTGCCTCTTAGCAATCATGTGTTTTAAACAGCCTATTTAATTAGTCATTAAAAAGCATAACTAGAATTTGTTCATATATAGGTAAAGGCCAAGAATTATTCATGTGGATAAAAGAATGGTGAAAGATGGATACTATTAAATATTAGTATGTTCACTAAATTTGGTCATTGTTTTAAAAATAAAATTAGTTCGATATCCACTTAAGTTATACTAACAAAGAAATGTTCACATTTTTTTTACCAATACATCAATAGATGGAGTGGTATTCGTTGTTAATGCATCTTGAGCCCACATATAAAGTTGAGAGACGCGGGTTCGATCCTTAAGGATGCCTATATCATGTGCGTATTAAATAAGGGTAATTCACCAGCATCAAAAACCTTACGAGGAGGTCATGATGGGGATCCAACGTGGTTCAGGGAACAGGGTGCTCTCCTTCACCTTTTTTTTTAAATGAAAAAGATAATTGATAATCATATGTTTAACAAATGATAAAATAAACAAAAGCAGTACGGTACTAAAAACTTAAATAGTTAGATGAAGGTATAGACACCTCATCTATTTTGCTTACATTAACTATTTAATAATAAGGGAGAGGTACGATGCATTGGAAGCAAAGCGATACTACATATCTAGATAGTTGTCCAGAATTCTCATTCTCTTATACCTGGGCACTCTTTTTTGAAGAATCTAAGCTCCAAAGAAAGATATTCTGCTCATCTAAGCTGATCAACTTATCATGTCTTCCAGATGGCCACCAAAGGACACTGTCATATTCTTGTTTGGTCAGATAAATGTTCCACGAGAAAACTTAAAGAGATTTACATCTTTAAATTGTTTTAGTATGAAGATGTGGAAGATTTATCAATACAAGATCCATAACCAGCCTATAGAATCAAAACCATAAACTTAAGTTCCATTTAGACATCTAGCCAATTCTCTACTTCGAAATGATCAGCTATGAAGGTTTAAGATGCAAAGAAGCTTGAGTTGAGCCTAATACAATAAGCCAAATAAACACCTTCCAAATTCAATAGACAACTTATAATGTAGAAAGTAAGTCATAAAAGTTGCCAAAAACTGTCAAAGTTTACTGTAGGATCCCTTCTTAGATTGATTCTCAAAATGCATTCTCACGCATCTACGATTGAGTTAAAAAGGTGAAGAAATTTGCAGGTTGCTGAGTTCCTAAAATTACTTACATGCTTTGACCACTTGTATATCTATCTACAATTCTACCCGCTAATTGATGTCTACAGGCTAATAAAAATATCATGGGGGTTCTCATTTCTCAACAGTAAGCATTTAGTTAAAAAAAGATAACTCACCGCTTAATCTTGGAAGCATGGCCATCAAGGGAAGCAATACGTTCCAACTGAGGGGAATTCGACTGACCATACAATTCAGGGATCTGCCACACAGCTGCTTCATATAGTTCACCTTTTTTTAACACGAAAAAACCATATTCACCTTCAAACTTCCACATTCATAATGCATTTTCCCTACCTTGCTAGCACTAGTGTTTGTGTGTGTAATCTTAGCTAATATCATCTATATATCCAAATTCATTTTAACTATATAAAGTTCAAAACGATCTTAACCTGAGTCGATAAATTTTGAATAGATCACCTCCGTCTAGAATCTCATCTAAGATCTAAATATAGTACATTTTAACTAACATTTTAAGTTTTATAGCGAAATCGGACAACATTTCAATTTAAGCAGATAGGCATTATTATCATTATAACAAAAAAAGGATGAAAACGGAACACGAAAGGGACGGGATTACTACTACCAGAGGAGAAAACGGTGGAGAAGATACGCTGATCGAAAGGACAAGAAGCAAGATCCCAAATCTCATTAGGATGTGAAAACAAGCCCTCGCAAACGAGCTCCGTGCCATCCGATGAAAGCCGAATCAGATGCACCTGTTTGTTGTTTGTTATATTAATTTAAAAAAATTACTTCAATTCAAAATGTGAATGCAGATATAATTTTTTTTTAAATGAAAAAAATAAAATAAAAAAAAAGGAGGACCTCATTTTCTTCTTTGAGACTGAGAGTGCCGGTGAGGAAACTGGTGTGATCTGTATCGGCTTTCACATCCGCAATACATCTTGCCTGTTATCGTCATCATGTTCAATTATTACAATGTATATATATATATAAGATGTATATATCGATTGATTGATATGAAGATAGGTGGGTGTGTGAGAGAAAGAGGGTAATTGACCTGATATTTGAGACCATAACCGACTCCAGATGATCCACCTTGCATACTATACTACTGTCTGTATGTATCTGTATCTATCTATCTATCTCGGTGGTCTTTCTGCTGGTGAAGATTCTGATTTTAGACAAATGTTTAGTTTAGGGACTTCTACTTCTCCGTTTAAGGGTTATATATACGGAAAACATTATTTTGGTTGGATGATGTTGCTCTCACAAATCATTAAAATCATAGGGGGCTTTTTGACATGTGTAGAAATTGATTTAAGTATACTGTGAGAGTAACATCATCCAACAAAGATGATGTTAACATCATAAATCATTTTCCTTATATTTAATTGGCAAATTTATTGTCACTCCAAACAAAATCTTTACTTTCTACGTCATTATTTACCATTTCAAATAAAATTACTTTTTCATTTCAGCCCAACATGAGTATTTCTTAAAGGTTTTAATTTTTTTGAATTTTAATAAAAAAATAATTAATTTTCCTAAACTAATAGCTTAAAAATCTTCCAATAATAAAATAAAATGATGACATGTGAAAACATCGGAGGACAAGATTATTAAAGAAAATTAGTGGATACCACGTGTCATATCCTTGAAGATTTTTAAGTTAAGTTTTAAGAGTATTTATCATTTTTCCTTTTTCGTAAGATGTGATAGAAGATATCATTAAGTTATCTTAACCGAATATGTACTAAATGGTCTTTTTTTAAAATAAATCTTCAAATTAAACCTCTAAATAAAAATATTCTATCACCCAAGATTTTTATAGTTAAACTAAATAATAATAAATTACTCACATTTATAAAATAGAGATTACATTCATAAAATTAACATTACATTAACTAAATAAACATAACATTAATAATTAAAAGTTACATTAATAAAATAAAATGAAAACTACTTCTAATAGTCGTCTTGGTTTTTTCCTGGGGTAGAACCAAATGCATCATCATATTTCGCTCTCATCTTTTCTCATGCTTTTCGAGCAATTTTATTTATCCTTATTACTCAAATCCTTGCAAATTTGAATACTTCCTTTTTGTCGCACGTGAATTGGGGTTTGGAGAAAACGAAACGCTTCAAATCGATTACCAGTTTTATACCGTATAATCTCTATAAATTTATACTCGATAAATTAATAACCTTGATAAATTTAAAGAGTAAATTACACTTTTCGTCCCTGAAGTTGGCATGTTTTCATTTTTGATCCCTAAACTTTAAAAATTATAATTTTGACCCTAAAGTTGGTCAATTTTTTCAATAATCGTCCTTTGGCCTTAGGGCGTTAAAAAATGGCCGTTAACGTACGCACATGCTAGACACGTGACGGCACTAATGTCATTTCACCTTACATCGAGGGACGAAAAGTGAAAAAATAGCTACTTGAAGAACGAAAAGTGAAAAAATAGCTACTTAAAGGACGAAAAGTGAAAAAATAGCTACTTGAAGGACGAAAAGTAAAAAAAAATAGCTACTTGAAGGACAAAGAGTGAAAAAATAGCTACTTGAGAGACGAAAAATGAAAATCATACATATAAATTTATTCTTCCATTCTTTCTTTTCCGATCATCTTTTCCGAGGAAATTTTTCGACTAGACATTTATTTTCCCTTTACCCCCAAGCCTCTCCAATCACCACCACCTAATAACCACCAACAACAGCCTCGCTACCAACCACCGCCGTCTGTAACCAGCACCAGCCACCGCCGTCTATAACCACCACGAGCAACTGCCACCCACAGCCACCTCCAGCCACCGCCGCCTATAATTACCACCAGCCACCGCCACTACAATCAACACCAGCCACCACCGCCTATAATCACCACCAGTCACCGCTGCCTACAATTACCACCAAACACCATTGTCTACAGTCACCTCCAACCACCGCCGTCTACATTCACCACCAACCAACCGCCGCCGACTAGAATCACCACCAAGCAACCGCCGCCACCTAGAATCACCACCATCCACCGTCCCCCTTTCAATTAAAATCAAGTTAGAAAAGAAAAAAAAATGACTGACATATTTGAACTATAATTTGTTTGATTGGTTGTGTTTTGAATGCCATGAATTTGAGTAAATGATGTGGTTTAGATTTGGATTCAAAGTCGAGTTTTTATTAGGTATCATCAGAAAATAAATGTCTAGCCGAAAAATTCCATCGGTAAAAATGATCGGAGAAGATGATCAGAAAAGAAAAAATAGAAGAATAAATTATTTGTATGATTTTCATTTTTCGTCCCTCAAGTAGCTATTTTTTCACTTTTCGTCCCTCAAGTAGCTATTTTTTCACATTTTCTTCTCTCGTGTAAGTTGAAATGACATTAGTGCCCTCACGTATCTAGCATGTGCGTACGTTAACGGGCATTTTTTAACGCCATAAGGCCAAAGAACGATTATTGAAAAAATTGGCCAACTTTAAGGTCAAAATTGTATTTTTTAAATTTTAGGGATTAAAAGTGAAAAACGTGCCAACTCCAGGGACGAAAAGTGTAATTTACTCTAAATATAAATGGCTCTATTTTCTTACAATCTTTATACTTTAAGATGATATTAATATCCCATGCTTACCAATTACTGGTATTTGGTGCACATAGATAAACAAGACCAACTTTAATGAAACCGATATTGATGTAGTCTGTATAAACTTATAATTGAATGAGAACTTGAGATAAATGCTTATAGTTTATTAATATTGTATCTTTTACATTTAGAAGACGATGTTGATTACTTGGACTTTCAAAGTGTTTGTCTACAAGTAATGGATCAACTTCTTTTAAAGATTAGAGCTATGGGCGCGACACATACAACTTAGGGGTAGCCGAAACTACAGGTCCGTTAAATTAATGTAGTACAAATTTTTCAAAAAATGATTTATTTTTTATCGATGCTACAGGTCAAATAAATATGGGATACCGATCAATGTGACCAACATTAAACTTTCGAAACATTTTTCTATCAATAAAACCTATAAAAACGTATCTGTACAACTAGATGATAAATAAAAAGTACTAAAAGTGCAAAAAAAAAATATTCTTAAAATTAATTATAAATAGCCAAAAATTATTAAAGAACGCTAAAAATCGTAACAATTTAATCGTTATCTTTGTTATCGTTACTTTATGCCGATACAAGACTAGTGAGAAAAAATTTGTGCTACCGGTCATTTTTGTTTTTGGTTCCAGTTATTAGAGCAGCATTGACCTTACCCTTGTGTTATCTCTCTATATAACTAAGTGAGTATAATTTTTTATTAGTTGGCAATTATAAAAGAATGTTATGTAGGATTTTTCATTATGTGTCATGCTTACATTAATTTTCTAATTTTAAACATTTTTTTAAAAATTATTTTTTATCTTAATCATCATTAATTAATAATAAAAAAATAAAAAAGTAAAAAAAAAAACCATGATAACAAGTAAGTCAGCTCTAAATCAGGAATGTATTACACTTCCTTATCCTTACTTTCTAATAATAATATTTTGAATTTGATTTAAATTAATCCTATAAATTAATCATTTCATTACGGTTTATTGTATTCATTTATATGCTAGTTTTATCCGAATAGTTTTATAAATCATCATTATATATTATAACAATCCTAATTTAAACTAAATACAGTAGTAGCTTGGTTACAATTTAAACAGCTTAGTTGGCTTTTCATGGGCTTCTTTGGGCTTTGTATCCAGCAACATATTATCTACTATTAATTAATTATTCTAATCTATCAAAACAAACTACGTGGCTTCCCCAGAAAAAATTGTTTCTAACTTAATGTGATTTGATATATATCAACAGATTACACGTATCTCTCTCTTTCTCTCCCTCCCATAAAACTGTTTCTATTTCACCATATCTCTCTTTTTCTTATAAATATTTTTCTTATCAATCTAAAATTCACAAAAACTCACTCTGTGTACAGCTTTTTTTTCTTCTTATACATTCTGTTTGTCTGCTTCATCTAATCATCTTTTGTAAAACTTTACTTTCAGGTATAGTTCACGTAGCTCTCCAACTTTCTAAAACCTATTTTATCAGGTAATAACGTGTTTAATATTTTTTTTTATGCATTATGTTATTGATAATCTCATGATCATTTTAAGATACTGAATCGCTCCTGTAGATAGTTCATGAAAATATTAGTGCTACTGAATAGTTATTAAGATTTCTTCAATACATAATTAGACAATAATCTGTTTGATGAACATATCTTATTTTGATGTAACATAATAATTTCAATAATCTAGATATCTCTTTTTTTATGCATTAACAATCTGACTATGGAGTTTGTATACATATTTGGTGCTTACCACACATTTACATCGTTGTATTCACCCTTCTATTCTTTAATGTTTATAATATGTATGGCAATTGGATTTACTATTCCTTACTATTATTGCATTAATTAATTACTGTATAACATTATGGTTGTCTTTCATTATGTTATAATGCTTGCTATTCAACTAAATTTTAAGTGCTTTTTTCAATTGTATTGCAACTTCATAGATGGCGTGCACGCGAGTTCGTGATATTGTTGTAGGACAATTATATGTTGCTCTTTCACGTGCAACATCACCTTCCGCATTAAAAGTTCTTATCGAGCCTACCGACGGCAACTCTGCAGACACAACCAAAAACGTCGTCTTCTCCAAGTTCATAGCCGAAGTCAACAATAATACCAGGTACGTCGTATACATTACAGTTCCTACATTACCTTTGTTCTTAATGAACCTAATTTATTAAATTAACTGCCAATATTTCAGAACCAACGGTGGATGATTTCAACATAGTTTGGTCACTTCTCCATTAAACATCAAGGTAATCGTTTATCTTAATATATTTTGCACATACAATAAAGTAGAAATCAACCGTATTTCTGATTTCGATGTTATTATGCAGAATAAACCACAACTCAAGAAAAGCAGCAACTTCTAAAGTTCAATGAACTACATCATCTTTTAGTGTCTTTTGTAATATAGTTAACCTTTGAAAAAGCAAAACCACTTTATGTGTATAAAGCCACTTTCTGTATATAAAGCCAAGTAATAAGAATTATGTATATATGGTTCTACAACAATCTCAAACTTCTCTGTACAACACTAGAATCCTGCTTTACAAATAATCAATCCTACATTAGCACCTCCACCCCGCAGCAACGCACGGGGAACCACCCCTAGTTTTATAATCAAATTCATTCAATATGTTCACCTTACTTTAATTATCATTTTACATATGTGTCAGAAAGCAATATATATTTTTCTCATTTAATTTGTCTATGTTCCAACTCATTCTATATTAATCCTGCCACTAATAAATTAACAATAAATAAATAGTCAAACAATATAGTTGTGATGGAATTTTTTGCTTAGTTATTATTTTCTTTCTCTGTTTTTATTTTCTTTATGTATTTTATTTTATTTTATAATTGTTATTATTACTATTATTATTATTTAACTATTTCTATTTTAGTTATTATTACTATTATTATTATTATTATTATTATTATTATTATTATTATTATTATTATTATTATTACTATTACTCTCACATATAAATTTATTATGACTTAATATTATGTTTTATTAATCATGCTATAAGATATTTGACATATATCATATATTTATAAAAATCATGATTTTATTATTTGCATCAGTCGGAATCTGATAGTTTTTCTAATATCGTAAACCATGAATAATATTGTAACTGTCAATACATTTTTTATTTACGTTTTTGGTCCGTCCTGGACAACATCCGGGTTTAATCCAGTTTTTATATAATTTATAAGTATTTAGAATGGAGCAATTATCTGTTTTTCTTGTTTGTTCTTTCAACAATATTTTATTTTCATCTGAAAATATGTACAATACCTTTTTGCACATCATTAACGAGGTAGTTTTCTTACTAACAACTCTACTACTTGACATCTATCCGATATAACGCTGTATAAAACCTTTAAAAAAACAAACTGTGTAAAAGTTATTAAATATTTGGAAAACTCAAAACCTACCAGTGTGTCAAAGCCTGTCCTCAAGATCACCCGCTGACCGATTACATAAACGGTCTTGTAATGCTTTTGACCAGCCTGACCAAGAATTGCTCAATAAACCAAGCATGCTGATATAAAACCAAAAACAAACAAAAAAAACCACTGCCATTTACAGTTTCATACATTCCTATTTTATGACCAAATATACCATAGGTTAAAAATTGTCCAAAAAAAAAGAACTAAAACTAAAAGGTAGCAAAAAGATCATTCTACCATGTTCGCCGCAAAAAAACCACCCTCACAAATTCAAAAAGAAACTAGAAACCCTTGATGCTATTACTATAGAATTAGTTGAAGTAGGATGGGGGTGTTAGAACCTTTGACTTGCATTTTGGAGTTGTATTCCTTGTCTTCATTTTTGCATTTCATTAGCACAGCCTCCTGTATGCGATAACCTCTGTACAGTTTGACAATGGATCTAATATGCTGTATGTCTTGTACCAAGTGCTTCATGACTTGTACCTTCAACGCCGATTCAAAATCTGCATTACCACAGATAATAAACATCAAAAGTGGCAGTGGCAATGGCAATTTCAGTTTATTTACATCTGAATAGGTTAATTTGGGTTGTCACTTAAACAGGTCAAAATGGCAGGTTGGAAGTTGCCAAAGTTTCTTTATGCCTACAACCTCCTAAATCATTTTATAAAAACATTTTGAATTGTAAACATAATGTTATTCAGCATTTAAAAACACGGACAAAAGCCTGTCGACGCCACCCAGCCTCTTTTGATCCAAACAACAATTGACCCATTACAACCCAAACCCATATTCATATGTTACCCATCATCCATCTCACCAGCTCTGGCAGTCAGCATCAGCCAACATGTAAAGACGGGATTAACTAGTCCGAAAGCAACTCTTCAAGTTCAGGTAATTCAGATGTCGAGGGATCATCATCCACACTTGTATCATTGACCAGATGTTGAAATTGAGGACCAATAAGATCATCATCTTCATCCTGATCAGAAAATTCTGGTTCGTTTTCAATGTCCTGATCAGCAACTACTTCATCCGTTTCGATATTATTTTTCCCAAATTTTCGAGGGAGTGCATCAAGTTTGGATTTGGCTTCTGTGTCTTCACATATACAAGTAGCCGGATTTTCATGAAATTCGCCTCGGCCTGGCCTTACCTCCTTTGGTTCCCCCATGAAACCTCTTTGATGAGTTCTTACTCTTGAAGAGAATTCTTCCCATGTTGTGTTATCGCGGTTTAGGAATAAACGATACAGTTTTTTAGCATTTGGTCGTATTGTTGGTTTGTGTCCAAAATATCTCCTGTGATAAAGATAAGAAACAATAGGCAGTACAATCAGCAACACGCTTTAAAGTTCATTCCCTACTAAGAAGACTCTAAAAGATAAAATCAGTAGAAGTGCCTTCAAAACAACCCCCTAAATTATTTTATCCCATAAAGTATGACCTTATTTTACTAAAAGTTTTTTAATCTTGCATTCTACACCAAACTATTTATGAAATTAAAAAATAATGAAAAGAAGTGGTGGTTGGGTCAACCATCAACCCAACCATGACCGTCCTAAAAAAACTTGTTTGACCAAAACCTTATTTGACCTGCAGTTTTGTAGATATTCGGTCTTGACCAAAAGTCAACATCAATATGTACCCTAAATCGGGAGTGATAAAATGATTAGAAAATAAGAGCTTACCTCCGTCCAGCCAATATTTTAGCCATATTGCCATTGTTATTCGTTACAAACACGTCACTCTCATCGCACACTATGAAATCAAGTGCAGCCATACGAGAAGAGAAGTCAGAAAATGGTTCCAACTCTTCTTTGGTGGCTATGGTGTCTTTTGAATGAATGTTTGGGAAGAGTGCTCTTAAGGGCGCTAATGTCTCATCCCCACCATATACTTCACCAGAAGCCACGTAAAGATGAACATCTTTGTTATATCCAAGTGCTCTCAGCATCAAACCCACTTCTTCAGGTGTAAGTGGGCACCTTCCTTGTCTCCTTTCTTTGTCAGGATTGTTGCTCTGGAGTGACCATCAGCAATCATCAGGCTTACTTAAAAGTAAACTTAACAGACTTAACCCACTCATATAAAACGAGTCAACTCAGGGTCTAATTTATTGATAAGAGGTTAAGCGGCAAAGAAGGCCGTTTAAAACACATTTAAAAACCCACAGGCCACAATAGTAAACCGCTTCTTATGAATCACGTTTTATAATGATAAACTAACTATAGATAAATGAAAACAATCAATGGATATATAATGTTGACAGGTCAACAACTCGATACAACCCAATCCGAAGTGTTCTGACCCAAACTCCAAAACTGCTATCTGAAACCAGTTTGACAAGTTACTCAGCCGGGCTACCTGCCACCTCTTGCGATAATTATGCCATTGAAACAGATTATCAATTGTTCATTCAGAGCCCATGCTTCAAAAGATGAGTATATTATTCTTTGTAGCTTTAATACTTAAATCAATCTAAACCTTGCATCGAAGTCATGAAAACCAAGACAGCAACAAGTATATGCAAATAAAAACGCTATTTTCATTGACATGACTAACATCTTGATGGTGTTATTCAGAAGAGGCAACTTTAACCTGTAAAAATGGGTCAAGTTGGGTACATTTTTTTGAATTTTAAAAGAGGGCAAGTGTGTAGGACGTCCTAAATTAATTACTTTATTCTGAAAGATTGGTAAATATTCGATAATAGTTTTGTAGTCATCTATAAAATATTACAGTAATTATTAGCAATAGTCAAAGAAAGAAGGAAAGCGTTTGCAGGTCAGCCGCACTCGTTTTGACATGCAAGATAGTTGTATATAACCCCCTCCTTTTTCCCACACATTGTTCATGGGATTAGTTTGGACATAGATGAAATCAACTATGATGGATAAAAAGTGCTTACATGTAGAGTTTTCCACCTCTTCCGAATCTTACCCAGTTCTTTTCTTTCCTTCTCTCCGCCACCATAATAACATCCTGAAAATGCAAGCATATCAGGTTCGAACCTGTATTATAAAATCGTAATTAGCACAAGAAATGTAGGTTTTCTAACAGCTCACAGTAAGAACGGAAGAACCTGACTAAGGATCAGAATACTAAGTCTTGAACAGAATAAAACTAGAATTTTATGCATATTTCAAACACCATAAGAAACTAGTGACATAAACAGGGGCTTGTGCTTATATTTATATACTAAGTAAGCTAAAAACAACACATGTCAATAAAAGGGCCAAGATAAGAAGAGTAATGGTTACATCTACAGGTGGAAAAGTAGGTAGGTTTGTCGGATCAGAGTGCTGATATGCAAACACTTCTTATACATTTTTAAAAGTTCATAGATAATAAATGACATCATGTGCAGATATTGTTAACAAATAAAAAGTATTCTACCTATTTTTATTAAGAGTTTTGCAGAGCATAACCCGTAGGGCTTTAGTTAAATTGTTATGACAAACATGAAAGTGTTTTACATTAGATATAACCACCTCCCAAATATATCGATAACAATAAGAATACAATAATTTTATGCATGCCCTAACAACTTTAAAGACTTCCAATTATATGTAATGATATAACTTATGAGGTTTTAATTATAGACTTCCAAAGTTCCAATTACTATTTACATATTTGACCGGTTCAACCCATCTCCGTTTTAGTTAAATCTATTAACTTTACAGTACATAATTGACCAATTAGATGCAAGGATTTGAAATGACCACCTCTAGCTACTTTTCCACTTGTGATAAGAAAAGGTAAATGAGAGATGGAAATAACAATGACAGCATAGTGTTTGCTCAAATAAAAAGACACATAAGAAACCTCAAATGCATACCTCAGGTGTAGAGCAACATAGTGCTTGCCCATCTTCCTCATTCGGTCGACCAAACTTTGACCCATTTTATTTATAGGATCTGTAAATTTCAAGGCATGGTAGTTTACCCTACATCTAAGCTTCTGCAAATCAGTCTCCAACTTGTTCGAAAGTCTGTAATCAAACTTGCTCAGCTGAACAGCCTGTCCAAGAAAAATAATTATAAATTTTTAGCAACTACATTCAAAAACAAAAACTTTAGATACTGAAAATTATGCCAAAACAGAAGCACAATTGAGAATACAGTTAAAAAACCAATAAGTATTCCACACAGAATGATCTTCAGTAAAGGTCTATTTTTGAGTGAGAAGATACACAGAAACAAGTTGTTCACAGTGACGCATGCTTAGAAGACGATGAGAAACCACCGAAATGTAAAGTTTTAATCCTATATGTGAAACTTAAAGAATTACGAGCTTTGAGAATATAAATAGCTATAAGAACCCAAAATGTCAAGTGACATTATACCAAAACTACGTAAGAAGCAGAAATGTGGATTTATGTTGCATGATTGACATCCAGCCTCATGCTGATCTCTCTAGTCTTTCCTACTTTGGCTGATAATTAAACTAATGAACATGATTCTGAACCATAGACATAAGAGACATTCCTTAAGGATTAATGCAAATAAGCTGAAATTTAAATTTGATTCATAATATATGTACTGCCATAACAGCTTGATGTAGTGCTTCTTAGGGCTTAACTATCATAATCAGAGAAAACTCATTAAATAGTACCCAAATCTGTTGTGCTGATGTGACATCTTCGAACTGATTTTAATAAACATTCACCAAGCATCCTCGCCAATTCTGTTTATTTCAATTAGATATAAAATAAAGCACATCTGGTCTGTTAAGACGGCATGTTGCTGATATAATCATTTTTAGTCAGACACCAAGCCTCAACACATTCATGAGTTCAGTAACAATTTTCTTGATTCTAATTAAATTGTCATTCAAGTTGACTCTAAAATGCTATAAATGCCCATCCTACCAACCATGAGTGATTCCTCCTATACACCAACCCTACTCGTACACTCACTGGTTTCGGCTAACACAGTTTTTGGCCTGGTAATGATCATTGCCACGCTCTACTGTTTGGCCAATAGCGATTGACCCTCTTCATACTGCTGATTTATAACCAGGAAAGACCACTCTCAGCATAGCACATTGGCACTTATTAATATAATATGTTCCCGCTCTTTCATATTAGTACAAAGAGTAAAACTCGGTTAAGGTTTGTTATTGAGGTATGCATAAACTTAAATCTGTTTGATAAAGAGTATATTTTCTACAAAACGAGTGGTTAAAGGTCGCATAAAAACACATTTATGTTACAAATGGTTCACATCAAAAGGGCTATCATTATGAAATAAATAAAGTTATTAGCCATCAGAGATAGACCTGAAATTTAAAGGAGATACAACCCCAAAAGGAGACATTCACGGTCACTTGAACTAATGCAAGGCATTGTATACGTATAAATTTATAACAAATACAGTGAAAAACTGCAGTTAATATAACTTGATGTTTATAACTTACGTGTTTCTTCAACAGGACAGGCAATACACGAATCTGATAGCATCTCTCATTACACTTTCTGGGAACACGCATATTATACGGAACCCATATCTTGCCTCCTTTCTTTGGAAGCTCTTTTATAACTTTTACATCTTTTGATAAATGTGATATAAACCAGTCAACATCAAATATCTCTGAGAAAGTACTGTACAAAAAAACATACTATCAGCTAAAACTTTCTGGCAAAAAAGTTTTATATACTCACTCACTCATGTAAATTGTATGTGCAACCCTTTCTCTGTGACTAACCTAGAATCTTTCCAGAAAGACTTCTGATCCAGCTTCGGAACAACAAGAGTAGCATTCAGTATACGTGCAGCAACAACAGCATCTGTAATCTGAGAAAACACATACCAAATTAACATTGAATAGCTAGTAAATCAAATGATAATCAAAAATCCATTTTGGTTCACACGATAATCAAAAATCTTGGCCTACCCCTGTTCGTTGTTGGTTTAGACCTCCACTTGTGGCTATCATCAAATACCGATTCGGATAAGTGACTGTTTCTACTTCTGCGAACCCGTCAAAATTCCAAATTAATCCCTCAAATATACCGAAAGAAAACACAATGAAAACGTGTCTGTCTTTACTTACTCGGAAACTTATTGCTAGCATTACTACATCCGAAATAGAATTTCGACATTCTTGAACTCCATAAACTTTTATCACTCACACTTTTACTACTGATCTACAATAAAAGATTATCACAAATATACAAACTCAGATCCAATCACATATTCAACAAATACTTTAAACAACTTATTTACCAAAAATATATATACATATATAATATATAATATAATAAAAAAAAACCTAACCGGAACTTTGAATAGTGAAGTAACTCCAATTGAATGATCATCACGAACGCCATTCTTATCAAACTAAAAAATCATCATTATAAAAAAAAATAATTAATAAAATATATAAATAAAAAAACACATTATTTCAACCTAATATAAATAAATACAGATAGTTACACTAACATATATATAAATATAAGTAAATGTATATGTATATATTTATGTGTATCAGTATATGTATCTGTGTGTATGTATATATGTAAGTGTGTATAAGTATATGTATTTATAAAGAAAAAAAAATTAAACAATTACCGACGTGCGCCGTACAAGGTGGTGGAGATGCTCCGGCGAAGGTGCGAGCAGCGAGATGAAAGCATATATGATGAGAATGACACCGGAGATAGCGGAGATAATCGGAATAATGTAACGGAAACGTTTGTAAGTGTGGTGGTGGTGGTGGCGCCGGCGGTGGATCGCCATTGATGACGGTGGTTGTTTCTCTCTCTAAAAGTACAGAAGAAAACGGGAGGGTTTTAGAGAGAGAAAAAGGAGGGAACACGATCTATCTACTACTGTCAGGATTCTATGATTATTATTATTTTTGGAGAGTTTCCAATATATTCGTTTTTGGGGGTTTAAAGACGAATGCAATGAAACAAACCTATTTTTAGAAGGGTCTATTTTTGTTACTGTTTG
Source organism: Erigeron canadensis (assembly GCF_010389155.1). Classification (NCBI taxonomy): domain Eukaryota; kingdom Viridiplantae; phylum Streptophyta; class Magnoliopsida; order Asterales; family Asteraceae; genus Erigeron; species Erigeron canadensis. The sequence continues at coordinate 1,735,538 of NC_057766.1, read as the reverse complement.
TTCTTTTAGATTTTTTATCTTTTTCACTGTTGTCGACATGGACTTTGTGAGTTTTGGGACCATGCTCTTTTGTTTTGATTGTAGTACTTTAACGGCAACGGGTGGCGGCGATGGTGATGACAGTATAAGTATTATATAAAAGTGATTGATGTTTAAGGAATGATATAATTTTTAAGAATATTGAGAATGTATGTTGTATATAATTTTATTAAAGGTATTATAAATGTGCTAAAAAAAATTTGGGAACAAAAATAGTGAAATTTTGGGGATTAGGATTTCCTTAAAGTTGATTCAACTTTATAATTTGATGTTTGAATCTTGACTTTTTATTTTAATATTAGTGTCAAATTTGATCCAACTTTACCTATAAAGTTAAATCAACTTTAGATGATCTCTATCCATATTTTGTGGTTATCAACTACTTAGTTGAAAATGAAAAAATTAGAGGAAAACAAATATTTTATAATGTAATAGAGATAGAGATTAATACCAAATCGAGACTTTTATTCACTTTTCAACTGAGATGACTTCATATAAGAGATGCATTAATTGAGTTGATTATATTAGCAATTAAATTGATTTTATTTTTAATTTGAATACAAATTTGTTATTGTGTTAAATATTCTTAAAAAATTATTTTCCATCGATATTTTTATCATTATACTGTGAGCATACACTATAAGTAGGGTTGGTGCACATCAAGAAGATGATGCAGCACCAATTCGTGTTCCACATCCTCCATTTTGTGGCTCATGTTCGTTGTGAGGTTTCTGACTTCTTATATTGATAGTGTCTATTATGTTTTTCTTTTCTTTTTTTGATCATACTAGGAAGGGATGTACAACTCATCCCACTCACCCCAAAACCACTAATGTTATTAGGTTAATTGGTTAAATCGTAACCCAAGACCTAAAATGAACCAACCTAAAAATTAAAATGAATTAATTCCTAATCAAGTTATCTACTCAACAACACTTTCCTGATAAAATATAAAGCGTGGGTTCATGAAGTGTTTAGCTTTTGATGGAAGTTTTTTAAAAGGATACAACAATAAATATATTGGTAACGATTATCCCCAAATTTGAACTTGTACATTATAATTTTAAATTTACTTGATATTAACTTATAATTCACCTACACTTGGCTAGCATTCCCTTTTTCACCACTGAAAAGACTCGACCCAGAAATAAGAGATTTTTTTTTACTTGCCCAGGTGTGCCACAAACTTTTATGCAAGTGCCACATTTTTTAGTAAAATCAAAACAGAAGCATATATGTGTCACATGCAATGACTTTCAGCTTTCAACGTGTCACATCCATAGTGTATGTGCCATACCAATGACCTAAATCCGGACAGAACCTAAAATGTGTCACATACCTTTTTTCTGTACGTGCCATATATTTGGCTGGACAATAAAATGACCAGTTTTGACACTTGACTCAGCTTGCAATATTTCTCCAATCATTTTCACACCTTAAACCAATTTGACAAACTTCAAAATAAGTTAACAACTAAATCATCCATATTCCTAAAAATCATCTATATTCCTCAAAGCATTAAATCTTGTTTCCATTTCCGGGACAACCTATAAAAAGTGTAACAACTAAAGAGTATGCAAAGCTTAGTGAATACCTTTGCATACGCTTATACACACGAAGGAGAGCAAAAACACATAGGACTATGATATGTAGTCAATGGCATCGTCATATCATCACTTGCATACTCACCTTTGCGAAAGATACATGGATCCATATACGCTAAACAATATACTCAAGAGGTTCTTAGGCCTCAAAGGTTCTTAGGCCTTATCTCAATATCTCATGCCTCATCTCAATTCAACTATGGGGTTCTTAGGCCCCGACCTCAAATTAGGCCCTAACGTCAAATTTATTACTATACACGGAATCCACCATCATATGGTAATCGATCCGATGTACATATAGTCATATGCAAGAGTACTCACTTCATTCACGACAACCAAATCCGTGATGACCGCAAGAACACAAATTACAAGCTTCCAATCTAGCAAATCAAATTCAAAACACATATAAGGTCATCCATCACATTCAAGGCTATTTAACCATGGCCAAATACAAATAATTCACTAGCAATATTAACCCATTTAAACTCATATTATTTTTGAGTTGGCTCATTTTCAAATCTCATTTTACCAAATTCCATTTTTTCATAATCATTATTCTCAAACTATCTATCATTTTACTAAAAAGCTCACTTTATCCACCATAATGTGGCCATGCCATCTCATTACTCTAAATTACCAAATCTTCATTTTTACCATAATGGTCACCAACAATTCTAGTCAAAACATTGATGCAACACTATAATCATATATCAATAATTTAAGTAATTTTAGGGAAACAATAACAAATCATCATTTTCTTTCCTTGACTAAATGATCATCAATAATATTTTCATCACAATCCATCCCAATAACAAAGCTATCAAAATTGAAATGGTTAAAAACAATAATAGCATTGCATGATCTTCAATTGACCAAAATATTAGGGCTTAACTAACAAAATACCCATCCAAATCAAAATCCCCAATTTGGGTTTCTAAGAACCCTAATTAAAACAATTAAAATAACTAAAAGTACCTTTAACTTAATATGGAAATCAACTAGATGATGACATGCAATCCCAAACTCAATTCTTTCTTTCCTTTATTCCTTGTGTGTGTCGACACTTCACACCCTCACAACACTTAAATCCTCAAATTCAATTGCGAATAACTTGAATGATTATTATTATTACTCGTATTATTATCAATAGAAACATTATTTGATTTAGATGAGAACTAGAATTTCACTTTTCAAGAAAGGGATCGAGAAGAAGGAAAGAGTTCTTGGTAAGTTGGAGTGAAAATATGACTCACAAAAAGGAGGGAGTTGGCTGACATCCTCTTACTTGATGCCGCACCCTTTTTAATTTAAAATTGGTATAATACCCACTATCCACTAAACTTCAAATTAAATTAACCCCGTATTTAAAAACAAATCATTAGGAAATTATTTTAATATTTAAACTACAAAAAGGGATTAATTTACTTATCTAAAAAAATCTTAAGGTGTTAACGAGTATATAGCAAGAACGAACTTGTGCAAAGAACTCTAGACTTCAACACAAGCACCGAAATCTACCCGAACGCTAAACTTCAACACATACGCAAAGAACTCACATTACTACCGACTATCAACTCTAGCAACTATAGTTTTTTTAGGTTGTACTACTTATTGTACAATTGAATAACACAATGGTCATTAAATCATCTATATACATAGTCTGCAAAAAGAAATACTACCACATAATAAACAACTATAGGTATTTTTAGTTTATCGGGAAAAAATATTTAGTTCATACACTGAAAATACAAAGTTAAAATTCTCAATCATTTCAAAACTACAGCTCTGGTGGTGTAGGCTACGGATGAAAATTGCGGCGACTATTGGTGGTGGCGAGTGATATAAGTTGATGTAAATGTAACGAATGTAAAGTTGATGGTAGAAACATTTTACAAGATAAAATGATACCCGCGCAATTTAACAATGATGTGGTGGTGATGGCGGCGGGTGGTGATGGTGACGGCAACAAGTGGTGACAGTAATTAATATAACTATAATTGATCCAACAATGTAGTGGAGATGTCAGATGTATAAAAAAAAAATAAAAGACTGATAGTGTAAATTAATTTGTTAAAAATAAAATAATCATTTCGTAACAAGGATGTGTAATCATATAGTAATATGAGGTTGGGTATTGTAAAAGAAGTATTAAAGTAAAACAAATAAGACAAAATCTTGATCCTTAAATCATGGTTAAATTGATGCACTAAGATTCACGAAACAATTGATGCATGGTGATTTTCATGATGCACGGTGATCTCCACTCAAGAAAAACCGGTTGTTTAATTTGTTTTAATTTAATATTTGTTTTATTTTACCTAAAACCTAGTAATATAGATTATCACACAATGTACTTTTAAAGGACACTCTATGTCTCTATAATTTAGTAAAACATGTTATCAAAGTTAGGTTTTAGGTAAAATAAAACACGTATTAAAATAAAATAACATGTTTATATTCATTAAAAATCATCGTGTATCAGTAAAATTATCGTGTATCATTTTAACTTTAATCCAAAAGTCAAAATCTTATACTTAGTGCTTGTTATAGAAATACAACCCATGAAAGTTATGACAAAGAAGATTACTTCCTTTTCAAAAAGGACAAATGAGATAAAAAGGTATTTAACTTTATACCAATTTTTAATCAAGGTATTCTTGTTTACATTTTACAATTTAAGGCAACTACTTATTTTTCTTTTGTTGAAAAGGGACTTCTTTACCTGTTAAACCGGTAACAGGTCTACAATATGTAAGTTGTCAATTTTTTTCCGCTTAGTGTTATATAAGAATTGTTTACAAGATTGTAAATCAATAAAAGCAACAACAGCAAATTTAATCTACTCTTGAAAAATTATCGAAACAATAACAATAACAAAGGTCAAAGAGCAAATGTAATTAATAATAGTAGCAAGAAAGTAAAACCCATATAAAAAATTTGTTCAAAACCAACATCATAAAATTGAACATCTCGGTTGGATGCCACTTCAGGTCACCACAGCCACCACTTTCGTTCACCATGTCCGCCGCCGCCGCCTTACCTGTTGTGTTCCTCCACACGCCCTCTTTATCATTATCCTCATCTTCGCAGATTTAAAATCAAGAAATATATTAGGGTTCAATCTGATCTTGTTGGTGTGTTGTGATTGTTTATCATACCATGAGATAAAAAGTTGGTAATGTACTAATGTATTGTCAGCGGGAAGGATTATTTGATTGTAATACGAGCTGGAATTAGAATTGAGTTTAAATGGGTTCAAAGATTCTGTTAAAGACCAGAAATTTATGGTTTGTAATAGATTTGGGGGTTTCTTGAACTATAAATCACCAAATGGGTTGAGATTGATTAACACAAATTTTTAGTGAGATATAGAGTTAACCTGCTAACTAAGTTTATATGACAGGAAGAACTTGTAAAAATCTTTTTTTAAGAAAAGAAACTGAAGTCAAGTCCTTAAAGTAGAAAACAAAAAGAAGAATACCTTGATTGAAGAATACCCTTTTATGTAATTTGCCCTTTCAAAAACCATAACTTGGTGTATTTGACACGTTTTTTTGAATGGATAAAAAAGAAAAAAGAAAATAAACAAACTTCACCTCCACACCTAATCCAAAAACCCCCATTCTTTCTCTCATTTTGGGGGTTATCAATATCAATTCTGAACTCCATTCTCTTCAAATTCAACTCAAAATCATCATTAACAACCAACTAATTTCTGAAGAAAAAAAAAATGCCTTATTTATTAACACTAAAAGCCCCATTTTCACATTCATCGTCATCATGTCAAAGTAATCATCATCATCATTCTCAGCTGCTGCTGCCGGCGGCGGCGAGGTCATGTTCTTCGTCATCTTCTTCGTCGTCGACGTCGCTTTACGTTGCGAAAAACCGAACGTTTAACACTAACAATAGAGGGAGATTAAGACTGAGACTGCGAGCAGAATCTCAACAAAATGAATTTTCTCAAACTAATGGTTCTCAACAACAACAACAACCTAACGGTTCTGCGGTAATTAATTAAACTGTAATTAGTTTCTTTCTTTTTTTGGAAATTTACTGTTTAGTACTTTAGTTATTTGTCATTAGTTACTGATTTATTTGCTTTTCGAGTTCAAGTTCGTTATTCGATTAGCTGCCTGGTAACAATAAGTGTGGAGAATATAAAAAGATATATATTGTGAAAAGACAAGTAGGTTCGTTATCGGTGTAGGGAAGTCTGTTTGAACTTTAAGTTATTCTAGTTTGTGTAGAAATATAAGATTTCTATTAGTATAGAAAGCTTAGTATAGAGTGAGCCGAGTACAGGTATATGATTCATGTTATAGTGGCGACGCAATGAAGGTTACTAATTTATTTTAGTTAAGGAAGGAAAAGTTATAGGAAAGGATGTGCATTTGAACATACAAAGTTTTTCAGATTGTGCAGACATAAAATTACTTATAGGAAGTACCCAACTCTTCTTTCAGTAATGATAGCAAAAGTTTATTACAGAATGAGATCAAGTTGGCACGTAGGACTTGGAAAGTATGTAGATTTTTAGAGAAAAAGGTATAGTGGAAAGGCTGTTAGTTCACCACCAGATTTTGGGTAATGAAAGTAAGTCCATTTGTTTGTTCAAAATATCCTCAACTTGTTCAGACTTAAGTTATTTATAGAAACTATCCAGTTTTTGTCCAGAAATGATTCCAAAATTCGTTATAGATATAAGATTAAAGGCGTGCATAAGATTCGGAAATTACGTAAGTTATAAGAACAGGAAATTGTGAAAAGGGTATGACGATTACTACCAGATTTTGAAAGATACTTTGAATTGAAACAAGGGCCATTTGAACTTATTAGTCACATGGATTCATTTAATAATTGTTAGTTTGTGGTAGAATGAGCATGTGAAGATATTTACTAAGCTAGTCAAAACTTAAATGTGATAAATGCTTGACACATCAGGTGGACACTGTCATTTCTCTTTATGCTTTCAAGCAACTAATTTGGGGGTGGGATTTATGGAGGTTGTGAGAAGTTCGCATTATTGATAAGACTTGCAAGTAGGTAACTTAACATATTTTTAGTATGAATTGGCCATATTGGGCCGATCATCTTGCTTTGTTTCTCAGAAAGAGCCTCTTTAATCATTTAGATAATTGCCGATACCATACAGTCTTGTAATGTATGAGGAACTGTTTTTAGGAATACACTATGATGACATGCTTTTAGGTACACACCCACAATTTTTACTTAGCTATGGGACAACAGATAATGTAGAGACTAAAACAGGGTGGCATGATTAATCTTGTTACTTGTTTTATACTTCTTTGATTGAGTAGTATTATAATAATATCTTTCATCTCGAACACTCGGCTCCCTTAACAACCTGCAACTTTTTAATTGATTGATGTGGATACTGAGTCTTCTAACTAAACTACTACCAGTTGAACGCGTATAAATTATGTTGAGTAGTTTTTTGACTTAAAGACCAATATCTCAGACAGTTAAATAGTTGTAAATCTTGGGTAACTGGTAACTAGTAACTGGAACTGGTACCATGTACGTACATTCAATCCATTGGAGAAAATGAAAAATAATCATGGTGTCTTTCTAAACTTCTCCGCTTCAAGTCAGCCAAAGAGAATAAAATGTCTCTGGAAGCTAGAAACGTTGACCAAGAGTCAAGATATATAATGCCCAAAGATATCATTTCGTGAAGGGTCTATCTCCATTTTGATTTCCTGTGGTTTGAGTCGAACATTCTGATTCATCACTTAGCTGGACCATGATTGCTTCTAGTTTAATTTTTAGGAAAATTTATTTACTTGATAAGTTGTTTTAGATGCCTGATACTGATGGAAAATATGGATTTTCTTGACAATTTATGAAAAGACAAGCCGGAGGGATATTCTACTTGAGTATGTGAAAAATGTGAAGCCAGAATTTATGGAGTTGTTTGTTAAAAGAGCTCCTCAGCAGGTAATATATTTTCCCTATTTTGCTTCCATCTGTGTTTTGTAAATGAACAATCTCTTAGTTTTATTACTGTTAGGTTGTAGATGCCATGCGCCAAACGGTAACAAACATGATTGGAACGCTACCCCCTCAGTTTTTTGCCGTAACAGTTACTACTGTAAGTATACAACGTATACCTTTAAGTGAAGGTGAAAACCTTTTGTTACATAGATTGCTTGATAAAAAGCAAAGAATCTGGTTTAACAATTCAAGTACCAAAATCTTACACTCGATGTTCTATGTTTAAATCTTGTGGCATGCAATCAGGTTGCTGAGAATCTTGCACAGCTCATGTACAGTGTTTTGATGACTGGGTATATGTTCAGAAATGCACAGTATCGGCTGGAATTGCAACAAAGCTTGGAGCAAGTTGCCCTACCTGATACGTCACAGGAGACAAAGGCACTTCTTCAACTTTTGGCTTTTTTTTTTGTATTGTCATGCAATTGCGGGGAAATATTCTTGGTGCGGGGTGGGTATTGGATTAAACAGGTTTATGCAAAATGGGCAACGTTTAGTTCTGGTTGAAACAGATCAGCTTGGATTGACCCAAAACACTTTTCCCCCAAATTTTTTGATCTGTATAAGTAATGGTATGTCAAATATGATCACAAAGTTATATTATTTCACCAGTAATATGATTTCTGGTATAAAATGATTTAGGATGTTTTGTGTTTAAGAAAAAACACTTCAGGCGATTCCAAACCCATTTGACTTGTTTTTTTGTATGAGTAACTATTTTTGGTTATACTTTCTCGAAATAGAACAATATAGCCTAAATTTCTGAAACAACAAACATTAGCTATTGGGCCAGCATGGCCAACTTTGGTTTATTATGCCATAAGTCCATAAAAGGGAAATGCAATATTGCACATCTGACTTCACCTTTTCCAATGATATTTCCTCCAAAAATGTGGACCCATTACTCTGTTTGTGCTAAAAGATGGTTCACTTTCTCTTTACTGGTATCAACTGAAATGGATAACGACTTTGTAAAAGTTGAAAGGTTTTTATCTGTATTAAAACTGATTTCTATGTATATCCAATTTATGGGTACATATATCCACAAAGCATGCTTTAGGAGTATTGTATTTGTGCATAGAAATCTTGCACTTTGGGGAAATATGTCATTATGTCCCATAAGTTGGGGATATATGTAAATCTTCCAATCGTTTACTATAATATTACCCACGCAATGCACAGTGGTTGATGATTTCTGAATTTTTTTTGAATTCTGATGTAAATCAAATTTAAAATTAAAATTCATAAACTTTGGTTAGTATGCAGTTAGGGGTGATGGTGGCTGGCTGCCGGCTTCGCCAACTACCTGCTTTGCATTATCTAAAACACGAATATATAAGTTGTGTTTTTTATTTGTTGGTGGAATATTTTAAGATGACAATATCTTACTAAAATTATTTCCATATGTTAGGGAGGGCATAGCAGTAAAGCACTTAACATATTCAAAAGTTAAGACTCATACGCTTTAAAATGTTGTAGAGATTTTTTTCTAATTATTTTGAAAAGGTGAAGACTTGCACTACTAACTACCTATCATTTACACTAGTTGTCTCAAATGAGGCTTGAACTACAACCTTTTGGTTGATGGGTCACACTTGCTAGGCCAAATTGGTTTTGGTAGTATCAATATTAAGCTACACCCTTACAATTTACAGGATACACCAGATTTTGCGCCAGGTACACAGAAAAAGGTTACAGGGGAAGTTATCAGATGGAATAATGTTTCCGGTCCTGAGAAAATAGATGCAATCAAGTACATTGAGTTGCTTGAAGCAGAAGTTGAGGAACTTAATCGTCAAGTAGAAAGAATATCTGCCAATGGATCAAATGAATTGTTGGACTATCTCAAGTCTCTTGAGCCCCAAAATCTGAAGGTTAGTAGATCATAATGTCCTAGTTTCACATCCACCAAGTAGAATGGCTTCAGAATAACTTATGATTGAGAAACTTGTGTCAGTACTTTGACTTGTTATCTATATTCTCTTTTCCAAATTCAACTATTGTAATTTTCATCTTGCAACTATTATATCATCAAGATAATTTAAGGTGGCATGTTGCGATACTTGGATAATAGGTTCCAAATGTGTTTTCCTTTGTATTGGGTCGTATACAATTGAACCAAAACACCTTTTTGTTTTAAATCCATATTTACCGGACAAATATTTAGTGTCAAATGCAGTAACAAGATCTATACTCTTACAATAATAATCAAGTTTCTTAAAACTTTTGGGAGGTTTTTATGCGTTAAAGCCACAATTTGGGCATGTAGACTTGCTACTCGATGTATCTATACTGAATACTTTTTATCTGTCTACTTAAATGCAGGATTTGACGAGTAGTGCTGGAGAGGATGTGGTGGTTGCAATGAATACATTCATCAAACGTCTTTTGGCTGTTTCGGATCCCACACAAATGAAGGTTAGTTTGCCGATATTTTCCTAGTCACCTCTTGAAGCTTTCAGGTATGCCCCGTGAAGTGACTGTAAAAAGAAAAATCGGGAGTTTGTAACTTTGATTTGGTGGATGTCTTAAACGAAGATAATCTGAATTTTGTTTATTCACTACTCATTTCAACACTCTCAGTTTGTCGAGCAGAGTTGGCAATTTCAACCATTACCTACAAATGGGTCAATTGCTTGATTTAGGTCAAATGGGTGCCACTTGATCCATTAGACATAAAACATTGTCTAACAGATCACATGTGTACCATTTGATCCGTTAGACATAAAACATAAAAGCTTATGATTTGTGTATTTTTCACATGAAGAAATCTACCGATTCCAAAGAAATGGATATAAAAGTGTTTATATAAGTTACACATCATGCTCTTTCTTATTATCATGTTCCTGTAACTGTGCAGACTAGTGTGACGGAAACAAGTGCCCCAGAACTAGCCAAGCTACTTTATTGGCTAATGGTGGTAGGATACAGTATACGTAACATTGAAGTTCGTTTTGATATGGAACGAGTTTTGGGCAGTCCACCAAAGCGTCAAGAGCTACCTCCAGCTGAAAACATCTGATAAAAATATATAGACCGTATCAATCATGATGACAACACCATACTCGTTCCTTGTTTGTCCAAACCTTTGATGTTAAATATATGACATTTAAGTTACTGGAAATTTTAATCCAGATTTCAGTATTTTAGAAAATGCTGAAAAACGGAAGGAATTAGTTTGGTTATTGGTGTTCAAAAATTGTCATTTTAGGATCTTCATAATTTTTCTAGCAACCATCTGAGTTTTTGTATTCTGAATGATGATTCATTTCTTCCCCTCGGTAGCAATATTTTCAAGGTTGCTCATTTGACCCCCTTTTTTTTTTCTAGTTACTACTGATTTAGATATCGATGGCATATTTTAGTCAGTCTGGTAATAGGTGGATGTGTATTATATATTAAGGTGAAATGGGTAAATAAAAAAGATTATCTTATAAGAAAACATGTCAAATGAGCTGAAAGTCTTGCGGATAAAATCGTTAAATATTTTTGCCAGAGGTTTTCCTTGGAGAAGTCTCTTACCTTCGGGGACAATTACCTGCTGTCCTCTGTACTCTGTCTATGGTGGGATTGGTATTGTTATCGTATGGTCTTTGAAACATTGATCTATAGAAAGGTAAAAGTTAAGATAGAAAAATACTATGGGTAACTAAGTCTCAACACATTGGGTATGTTTAGCAAAAATAGCTTTAGCTATCATTAATGACGTACTCATAGGCTTTATGTCTAGGAACTAAGGGCGCGTTTGGTTGCAGAAAACACCCCCTGTTTTTCAAGAAAACATGAAAAACAGAAAACACATTCTAATCATAATATTCAAAGAATGTGTTCCAAGAAAACAAAAACAATGTTTTCTATAGATAACTTGAAAACATCTTTTTTCTTGTTATTCATTTTTCATTTTCCATTTCATTTCTCTCCCTCTCCTCGCATCTCTAACATGTTTTATAGTTTCTAATTATAATGCATTTTCAAAATTTTTATTTGTTTTCTAGGAAATAAAAACTTTTTTCATTTTTTAGAAAATTAGAAATGAAAAACTAAAAAACATTTTCTAACAATCAAACGAGCCCTAAGCACTTGGTTTTCAGTTTTCACAGTGAGTGAACCTTTTCTTTTAAGGTATTATAAGTGAACTCGTTCATGACTGTTGAATATTATGAATAAGATCACAAGAGATATTCGGTCAAGAGATAGTGTTGAACTATAGAGAATGACCTGTGAGATTTATAGGACTTTAAGACAACAGGTTTCATCTAAACTTTTATAGATTTATCTTTTTATAAATCTTGATATATATGTCACCAAACTACCACGACACCATGCCAGTATGCCACCACTTCTTACATCTATCACTTTCATTATCAAAAACCATAAACGCTTCTCTTCATCTTTTTAAACAGCTCGACACCACCACCAAAACTGCCGCCACTTGCCATTAGTACTGTCGTGCCACCCCACAGTCGCTACACAACTTCCGCCCCTTAATGGATTAAGGATTTTATTTATTATTATTATATGCTCTTATATATGTAAGTGTTAGAAAAAAAAAGATATAAAACATGACAGAGAAAAAAAGCAACAAACAAAATTGAATATGTTTGGTTTGGATTTGTGAGACTTGCTTTTGTTTTTTCTATATATAAGAGCTAAGAGATATTTATTTAATTACAAGGATTTAGATTGAAGATGGAAAAAAACTTGTAATGGTGGTGATAAGTTTAGGTTTTTGGATCGTTGAATTAATATCATTGATGATCATTTAGTTATGAATAAAAAGAATAAAATACCCTTTCACGTGGGAGGCATGTGAGTCGGTTAACGGAGATGGGTTGACGGTCAACAAGTCAAAGAATGAAACGTGAAGCTTATCCTCCTATAAATGACGATCCATAACGTTATTGAAGCACAGAGATCATAGGTGACTATTTGAGCAAAGCACATGGACGATTTATGTCATTTACTTTTTATTATTTCTGTTTTTGTAATTCTAGCTAGTCGCTAGTTTTTTATAAAGGAAAAAAGTGATTAAAAAGTTTAAATTATCCTCAAAAATACATATCTTTGAGGATAGACATCGAAAAAATTCACATCTTCAAATACGGCCAGAAACTCGCCGTGATGTCCAAACCGGATACCGTCGTTATCTGGAATCCTTTCATTAGGAAAACTGTTGATATTAATTTACCTTTGATAGTAATTTACAAGACGGAAATACTGGGACCCAAGTTGAGGTATTTTCGGTAAGTTCGGGAGGGACTTGGAGAAGTCTGTTAAGTAGCAATGTTCCTCATAGATCGATTCGATTTGGGGGTTGGCCAGGGGACGCGGTTGTAGACAGGTTTAATTATTGGGTCGCTGATGATAGGATTGACGTAATTAAACCTGAGATCCATGAGATCCATGTCTGACATTTGTTTCAAGATATGTTAGGATGGGCTTTCCTTCCCCATTGAGGCATTGACTTGGTGAACTAGTACTTTCGCTTTTTTCTCTTATATTTTGTTAAATCTTTCTAAGCCTATTATTTGATTGCAGTAGGGCATACTCTTTAATTTGGCTAATTTTATTTTATTTTATAGTTATCTGTGATGGTTTGGGTGCTTGAGAACCAACTGCTAAACTTGTTGCTACACTAGGAATACTCTGCACCCTCTTGTTTTTTGTTTTTTGTCTATAAAGATCCATCTGTGCTCATATAAATTTCCGTAAGAATAGACATATTTAAGAAGGTAACAAGTTGATGAGGGCCTTCTATCAAAGGCAAATCCTACTGGAACTACAAGCTGATTGGTAGGCATGAAAAACATGGGTTATGAGTTTTTTCTCATATATAATCTGTCACTAACGTTATAACTAATAACTTGAGGGTATTTATGGAGGTCGTCATATTTGTGGCCAAACTAGCATGTGTGATATGAATAAACCCGAAATCCCCTTTCACAGCAACACCCAAAACCTCATTGGTTCCACCTCCCCTACTAATCCTGATTGCCCTCTTAGATGGAATACACTTTGCTCCTCTTAAACTTAATCTTAACACTTCGCGACTTGGCTCCATAGATTACCAACTCAAGAGGTTGGCCCTCTTAACTACCTTAACGCGTTCTTTTTGATCAAGAGGTTGTGGCACAAGTCTACTGGAGGGAGGAAATAAGAAAGTTGGTATGGGTTGAGTACTTCGTTAGATCTTTGTTTCATACTTACAGCGTTACAGGTACATCTTTTAAACCAAGCTTCATATATACTATGTACAGTACTTTTCTCAGTCACTTATCCCGTTCAATTAGCGTATTACAGTAGGTTCAACTTGTGTGCGTATGGTTTTGGCCATCATCTTGTGGTTATTATTATTTAGTAAAAGATTATAGGTGCTATTAGTGGCTACCGAGCTGAATCATTTGTGCAGCGTGGCTGACAATTTTATATTATTCTTATTGTTGTTCTGTGATGGTTTGGGTGCTTGAGAACCAACTGCTAAACTTGTTGCTACACTAAGAATACTCTGCACCCTCTAGATTTTTGTTTTTTTTGTCTCTAAAGACCCATCTGTGCTCATATAAATTGCCGTAAGAATATACATAACTAAGAAATTTTTTGTTTTTGTCTAGATTTTTATTTTTTGTCTCTAAAGATCCATCTGATTTTCGCTTTTCTCTTATATTTTGTTAAATATTTTTAAGCCTATTATTTGATTGCAGTAGGGCATACTCGATGTAATTTATTTGGTATATTTCCCCAAATCCTTTGAAACGGGTCACTTTAATTTGGCTAATTTCATGTTAGTAGTTGGATTTTTATGACTACCTTGTGTATTTAGGAGGTCAATACTTAATAGGGCCAAGCTATGTAACCTTATCTTTGAACTGCAGAATGTATGTTAAACAAAGAGATCCAGCAATTTGCTTGGATACAAGACAGTTACAACTAAGACGACTGCAATATGTTCAGATTAAGTTTAAGAGCGGCAAATCTATTCCATTTAAGAGGGCTGCAATATGTAAACTGGTCATACTTGTCGAAGTGATAAACATAAACTCATTGAATGCTTTCACTTCTTTAGGCTGAGTGGCTGACTAGAATTGGTATACTAAGAGTGAATTTGTTTAGTTTTACTGTAATATGAATGTTTTATTTTTATAAAAGTGTGCTTCAGTTCATTCTGCCTCCATTGCCATTTGATGGTATTAAGGGAATAAAGGCTTTTAAGTTTTAAGGTGTTTATAAACGGAATATAATCAAATGTGTCTTACCCTTTTCGAGTTGTTGTTTAGTGCATAGTTTATTGGAATAATCGAAAGAAAATTTTTCAACCCGACTCGTTTGACATGGATGCATATTCATTTATAAAAAAGTTGCATGTTTTAATCCCTTTCTGAATCTAACCTAATCACCCTCTATGGAACCATTATATACAAATATGTAGTGTTCATCTTAACTAGCTGAACGCGCCCATTTTGATCAAGAGGTTGTGGCACAAGTTTACAGGTGGGAGGACATAAGAAAGATGATATGGGTTGACTACAGCGTTAGATCTTTGTTCGTGCTTACAGGTACATCTTTTAAACCATGTTCTGTGTGTTACTATATACTTCAACTTTAGGTGTGTTTATCAGTCACTTATCCTGTTCAACTAGCGTGTGCATATGGTTTTGGCTATCAGCTTGCTATCATTATTTAGTAAACGATTATAGTTGCTATTAGTGGCTACCGAGCTGAGTCAATTGTGCAGAGTGGCGCCGTGGCTGACAATTTTAAATTATTCTTATTGCTGTTCTGTGATGGTTTGGGTGCTTGAGAACCAATTGCTAAACTTGTTAGTTGCTACACTAACAATACTCTGCACCCTCTAGATTTTCGATTTTTGTCTCTAAAGAGCCATCTGTGCTCATATAAATTGCCGTAAGAATAGACGTATTGAAGAAGGTAACAAGTTGATGAGGGCCTTCTATCAAAGCCAAATCCTACAGAAACTAGTGTCTGATCGGTAGGCATGAATAACATGGGCTATGAGTTTTTCTCATATATGATCTGTCACTACCTTTATAACTAATAACTTAAGGGTAATTATGGACGATGTCGTTTTGTAGACAAACTAGCATGTGTGTGATGACCAAACACGAAATTCCCTTTCACTGCAAAAACAATTCTGATTGCTCTCTTAGATGGAATAGATTTGCACCTCGTAATTTTAATCTGAACATTTCACGACTTGGCTCCATAGATTACCAACTCAATCAAACCTTAGCACCCATAGTATTGTTAACCACCTGATGTGTAGACAGAAAAGAAGCCTCGCAGCAATAGCTTGTCATCATCATTACGTACAACTTATAGAAGATCTACATAGAGTGAACAAGTGGAGGGTTGCTTTAACTCCAGCAGCCAGTTGATCCATCATTCATATCTCTAGATTCAGCGAGGCATGGGCATCTCAATCAAATTTTAATCTAACACTTGTTGATTTGGCTCGATAGATCACCAACCCATCGAACCTTACTACCCACAGTATTGTTATACCTTCTAACCACTGCTCTCTTTGTGACAAAGAATTGGAACCACACACCAACTTCTTTTGTCCTGTGATATGTCCATATTGAAACTTTCATTCAATAAACACATCGATTAATAAATTATATCAATATTGTGTTGTGTTCATATTATTTCCAACATTCCATACTTGGAACGTTATATAAAATGGTGGGGTATTAATAATATTCCTGGTGACTCCATTCCTTCCTGGCCTATTAAATAGGCCCATTGCACTAACTTGGCAAAACAGACGTCATTCAAACCACTTGTTGGATCCCTTGGAAAAGTTAGAATAGGGTTTGCTTTCCAGACTCTAGCTCCAAATTGGAAATCTCATTTAATGAAATTGTTGTAATTAATGTAACATCAGTTGATCAGAGTAGCGATAACCTTTAACGCGAGTCGTTATTAACCAGTTCTTTTTGTAACTGGTTGACATGTATCGCTTCTTGCTTTTGTAGGGTATTTTCGATGAACTTGCTGATTATGCTATATAAATTCGACATTTGAGTTTTGTGTTCCATCACTTTAGTAGGTTGAACATTTTGACATATATATATCCTCACCAATCAAATAAACAAGACTCATGGCACAGCATCTGTGGTTTTGTTCTTTAAATAATTGTGTAGGGTTGTTGATTCAATGCTTTAGGTGTTAGAAAAAGGGATGGTAGAATTAGCAAAGTAGTTACAGAATCTCGGATTAGAGCTTGAATTAAGTGGGCTTCACATGTAAAGTACATTCTATCATTTTTCTATCTCATCTAAAATTGCATTATGCATATGGTTGTGTTGTCCTAAGAACTATTGGTCGAAAATGGAAGCGGTACATTGTGGGGAATCACAGAATTAGAAAGGCATTCGGGTCTGATCTTAAAAATATTGAGCTCGAGGGAGGTTTTTATACATACTTTTGAAGAATAGATTGATCTTGTGGCATCAGTAGGTGTATACCCTACTGTTGTGTAAACCTGCAGATGTGTATGCAAAGACACCAGCTTAGTTCGTGGGTTTTGCCTGTGGTGTCTTCGCGTTTATGGAAGGGAATGTTATGGTGTCTTTGCGTTTATGGAAGGGAATGTTATCTGTATTCCTTACTGCTGCTTCGTTTTCAGTTAGTAGGCAGGGTTTTGTGTCTATAAAATCAGGATTTGGAGATTCTTTGCTGCTGTTTTCCAGTAATTACATAATTAGAGTAGTTGTAGTTTATGTAGTATTAGTGCTGTTTTTTAGCATTTTTGTAAGCATGTTTGGGCAATATTTTAGTGTTTAATTTTTAGTGCTCTTTGTTGTTACCATTCTCAGGAAAAAAGTGTTCGTTTGGGTGTCAAAACTAGAACATCTAAGCTTCTATTTTAAAACTAGAACATTTGGTTTTTGTTGTTTGTTTTAATTGCTCATGCTCAGTCTTTTAGGATTATTTCTCGGGTTTCTATCTAGGCTGTTGTTTCGGGCTTGCTCGTTAGGTTGTTGTTCAAGTTGTTCGGGTCACTTCTTTGCTCTTTGTTACCATTCTCAGGAAAAAAGTGTTCGTTTGGGTGTCAAAACTAGAACATCTAAGCTTCTATTTTAAAACTAGAACATTTGGTTTTTGTTGTTTGTTTTAATTGCTCATGCTCAGTCTTTTAGGATTATTTCTCGGGTTTCTATCTAGGCTGTTGTTTCGGGCTTGCTCGTTAGGTTGTTGTTCAAGTTGTTCGGGTCACTTCTTTGCTCCATGGCCAGAAGGAATGCTATCATGGTTTGCAGCACATGGGAAGCTCATTATTTATTATGTTTGATTTGGTCATATATCTGATAAAATCTACATGGCGACCTGCCTATTAGGTGTTTTTACATGTAGCAAGTGCGATAAAGTATGTTTTCTACTTTTCTCCCAAAGGGGTTTAATCAATTTATTTTGTTCAGAACCCAAATGATCAAATAGATTATCAAACGAATAGGAAGTCTCCTAAAGCCTGTTTTGCAATTTTAATGAAATTCAGGAATATAGGCTTATATAAACTTTAGGTGTGTTTATCAGTGTCCTGTTCAACTAGCATGTGCATATGTAGTTTTCTTTTAATTCTACCATGGTATTATGGCTCTCGTTATTACTGGGACAATGATAAGAGCTCTGTAATGTTAATATTTTGGAACTTTTCAAAACGAAAAAATAGTAATATTATCAAACATTCTTAAAGAATGGACGATTACACCAAACTTAAGAATGGACGATTACACCAAACTTATTCATAACTAGAACACCTATCTTTAGGCATTTTCATCCTGTGTTCTACCAAACAAGGTGACCCAAAAGAACACAAAGATTGATGCAATGTATGGATATCACTGGAAAAAAATGCTTAAAGTAAATATCAATATATCATATTGATTTTGTAACTGTCTGATATCTAATGTACTAATAAACTAGATTTTGAACTTGTGTTGGATATTGGGTATGAGACTTATGACATGAGTTACAAATATAACTTGGGTCGTTCGTGTCAATCTATTATGATACAGGCAAATATTATTATAATGTTTTATTTATTAATAATAAAATACTTTAGATACATACCTCTTGATATTCTGTTTTTACTATATAATTGATTGGGAATTCATACAATGATGAACCAATTTTTAGGTTATCTAATGTATTCATATATTTTATATTCATCTAGTCCATAACAAACGTTTTTTTAATAGATATTAACAAAAGTTGATGATAATAATAATGTTGCTGAATTGTCTAGTCGTTATCTGCTTTTAGAAAAAAAGAAAAAGAAGAAAGAACTCAAATATTAAATAGAAAAAGCATAAACTTAAAAAAAAAAAAGACGACAACTCTAAAAATACTAACCAATAAGAATATATAAATGTAAGAGTAATATTTAAGCCCAACCCAACCAAATGTAGTTTGGTATTTAAATATAACCCAACCAAACAACCCTGTTCCCCAAACCACCCAACAGCCGCTCCCTTCTTTCCCAAACCGAATCAAAAATGTCAGAAAACGTCCCTTTTGAAATCCAAATGGATATCATTCAGAGGATCATTGGGGTTCCGAAAGAGTGGTGCACCCATAATTGAAGTGAAGAAAGAAAGTCAAGATCATTGTTGTTTTGCATTCGGTGCACTTGCTACTTATGAACCAGAATCAAAAAGCCACACTAACATCGGAATTTACGGATTACATAGTAGCTCTTTTGTGCATTCCTACATAGAAACACTACTTTTGCTTGGTCATTAAGATTACAGGACAAGTTAATGACCACATTGCAAAGTGTGCATTTGAATTGAGGACTTCTGAAAGACGCAAGCAAAGTTCTAGAAAAGTTTTAAACACATTACATATGGATTCAAGTTTTTGTTATCTGAACGTTCCATATTTCCATGTTTAACATCAGTTATACTCAACCTTACTTCATTGTAAACATTACGCTACTTTGTGTTGGTCTAATTTGTTCTTTAGATTCGCGTACAACTTTCATGGAAACTAAAAGGTAAGAAAATTTCAAACTTTTCACATATAGATTAATGCTTTTTGTTATATGTAAGATCCATCGGTTATGTTGAAATTTACTTAGTTGTAAATATTATGCATTATAACTCTGTTGACATTTAATATTTATGTTTAGTATTGTTATAATTTGTGTTTCAACTCTTTTCCGATTGTTGTGCCCACTTTGCCAGAGATGTATAGTATATATGTTTTGTTACTTCAGTTTTTTGTTTTTAAACGTTACACCCAATGATGTTCTATCTCGTTCGCATATTAAGAGTGTACAATCTGAGTAACACCCTTCGGTTTTTTCAAGATATCTTGGGTTTATTGTGTTCCATTATTAATATGAAATCAGGAGTATCTATTGACCATACTATACTAAAGATAGTGCATGGCTGCGTCCTCAAAACCTTTCATACATGGGAGGATGAACCTTCCTTCACCATTTAGGCATCAACGGTGAACTAGTACTTTTGCTTTTCTAATCTTTCGTTATCTTTTAAAGCCTAGTTGTTGATTGTAGTAGGACACACTCGATGTTGATTAGAAATATTTACCCAAATCCTTAGAAACGGGTCACTTTAATTTGGCTAATTCACAGTAGCGTAGCCAGGATTTTTATCCTGGGGTCGCCGAGCAGTTTTCATGATACTAATAAGTGTAAAACTAAACTACAAAATTCAATTACTCTACTCTGGGGTTGCCAATTACTTTAAAACTGATTAAATATTTAAAAATACTACTAGAAATATAGAGTTTTATAGAAATTGTGGGGTTATCACATAGCTCCGTCACTGCTAATTCAATGTCACTAGTTGGATATCTATGCTGTCTTTGTGTTCATGGAAGGGCACGTTATCTGTGTTCTTTTCTTGCTGCTTCGTATTCCATTAGTAGTATGATTTGTATTAATTAAGAGTATTGTTATAGCTACCAATTTCCTTTTTTTATATATATTTAAAAAAACTGACATATTTATCATCTTTTAAGTCAAATGCTTTAATAAGTTTTTGTCAGCTTTTTGTCTAAGCTTTTTCTTAACATTAATTTTTATCATTTTTTATCACCTTATTAATTTCTTTATAATCTGTTTATTTAAATAAAAAAATAATTTTGAAAAAATAAAAATACAGTTGGAGAGATACAGTGTAACTTCAAAACTAGTCAAAATTTTGAAAACATAATTTGTTTAAAAAGAGAGTTAATTTATTATAATTTTGAAACAATAAATTACAGTTAACAAATAAAAATTAAGTAAATCAATCAACTAACAAATATAATACAGTATAAATAGTGAATTAAAACCATCATAATGAAATTAAAACTATCATAATGAGATTTATAACAAATTAGCAGTAAGAAGGTTAATTTCTTTCCAGATTTACTTTGTACACATTAGATTATGTACATACACTTACACAACAAACATATACAAACATAAATCTTTCCGGCGAAAATTCCGGCAAGCACCCATGTGACCACCTCCGGCCACCCCATGTGACAACCTCCAGCCGCCAGCACTTTCACCCAACTCCGGCCACAACCACCCAACTCCGCCCACGACCACCCAACACCTTTTAAGAACCGCAGCCTTTCAGCCACTTCCGGCCACGACCACCACCAACCACCACCATCTAAACGAAGAAATCAACAGCCGCCATATCCAACCACGAACCCCGACCACGAACCCAGCCAACCCTGCCATAACCTCCACTTCTGGCCACCATTTTCCGATCTAAAAAAAGAATACATCAACCGCCGGCATATCCAACCACGAACCCAAACACGAACCCAGACAACCCTGCCATAACCGCCACTTCCGGCCACCATTTTCGGATCTAAAAAAGAATCTAAACAAAAACCATCATAAACCGCCGGATCTGAGAAGGGAAAGAAGAGGGGCGGCGGCGATTGGAGGAGGGAAAGAGATCTGAGAAGGGAAAGAAGAGGGTGGCGGCGGATGAAGGAGATAAAGTGGCCGGAGGTTTTTTGGGGGGAGAGAGGGGGAGAGAAAGGGGCGGAGGATTTTTGGGGGGGAGAGAGGAAGAGAGGGGGAGAGAAAGGGGAGGCCGTGACTTTTTTTTGGGAATGAATGTGTTTTTTTTTTTAAGGGATATAGGTCTTGTTGAGACCAGGATTCGCTGATAAGACTTACTCGCTGACATGTATAATCAGCAAGTCTTCAGCAAGTCCAGTAACTCTCTTCAGCGGGATGCATGCTAACCAAAGTTCATCATGGCGGGAAACATTCAAATTGCATGAAGACAAAAAGGTCACATGGTGGTTAACCAACTGTAATATGCCTTGAATGGCAAAGGTACATGTTGGGACCAAATCAAGGGTTCTCTCTCTCTTACCCGATTTGGTATAGAAGACAATGGGCACATGATTCAAGTACCGGGAGCCAATTGGAAGTCGACAACCACCATCAAGTCACAATCAAAGTAGGCTGTGTTGCCTCAAGTCTTCCCCTATATAAAGCAACACAGCCACATTGTATTAAGGGTGTTAGTCACCTTAAAAGTGTGTATCACTTGTAATTGCTTAAGTTTTTAGTGTGTCTAGACTTAGCAATTATCTTTGTTCTTTTGTATTCTTGTAAGTCAAGTGTAAGATCAACCATGTATTCATCGTTTAATCAATGATACATATGATTATCCTTGCATTGATGTATTACAATTGAACTCTACATTGTTCTTGTTATTTACTTGCTTGCTTACTTTCTTGTCTTTTTAATTTAAAACATAAGTTGTGCATTCGTGGACCATCAAGTGGTATCAGAGACACCGTGATCATGGCGGCAAATATAAACAGAAGGGTTCAATTAGAGCTCCCCGTACAAGAAAAACTAACTGTCCATTCGAATTAGTAGCGAAATATTCAGATGAATATAATTATTGGACGTTAGCAGTCATATGTGATGAACATAATCATCGCCCTTTACAAAGTATGGAGGGTCATCCATATGCACAGCGGTTAACTCAAGATGAGTTTAGTTTGGTTGAAGAATTGACAGCGATGAATATGCCACCACGTGAAATTTTATCAATCGTTAGGGAGAGGAATCTAAGTAATGTGTCTACAATTAGTACGATCTACAACGCACGCACTAAACTTCGCATGGCCGAACAAGTAGGCAATTCTCCAATGCAGGTTCTCATGGCTATTTTTTTATTTTTATTTTTAGAAATCTTGTCATTTTATTATAAACATTCAAACGTACAATGCAGGTTCTCATGGCTCTTTTGCATTCTAATAATTATGTTTACGAATTTTCTACAACTGCTTCGAACGAGCTAGAAAATCTATTCTTTGTGCATCAAACATCATTCAGTATTTGGCGTGCATTTCCACATGTGTTGATTATCTATGCCACGTACAAGACCAACTATTACAATTTGCCTTTTGTGGAGATTGTTGGTGTAACGTCGACCAATAAGACATTTTCGATAGCTTTTGCATTTATACAAAATGAAAGGACAGCTAACTATACATGGGTCTTAAATTGTCTTAAGTTGACTTTAGAATGTTGCATGCACCCACGTGTTATAGTTACTGACAGAGAGTTGGCTCTAGTAAATGCATGCAAAGAGATTTTCCCAGATGCAGCTCAATTACTTTGTAGAATTCACATCAGTCGGAATATTTTTGACCACTGTAGGCAAACTATCAAGTCAACACGTGATTGGAGCAACTTTAATGAATTATGGAGTAAACTAGAGAAGTCTACAACCATGGATTCTTACACGGAAAATTACAATCAACTTCAGTCATTTTTGACAAAATATCCACGTATGTTTTCTATATTTGCCTTTAACATTTTTTTTTAATCTCCCAACGTATATTTTTTTTTCTTTTTATATTTCTCATACAACTTTACGTTACCATTTAGGTGTTCTTAAGTATTTGAATGAAACTTGGTTGGAAAAATACAAAGAAATGTTTGTGTCTGTGTGGATTGATCGACATCTCAATTTTGGAAACAACAACACCAATAGAGTAGAAAGTCAACATGCGGTCCTAAAGAAATATTTGAAATCTAAAAGATGCACTTTGCATGAACTTGTGGGTTGTATTAATCGTCTGGTTCAGTCTCAACATACGGCGATCAAAGCAAGCTTCGAAAAAAGCAGAATTATCCGTTATCAGAAGCACAATCTACGATGTTTCAAAATGTTACATGGTTTTGTTTCCAATGAAGCTCTTAATATAATTCTTACGAATTATCATCTAGTAGACCCTTCAGATTGTGATTGCCGACTTCGCAACAGTTGTGGGTTACCATGTTCTTGTGAACTTTCGAAGTATATAAATTCAGGTAAGTATAATACGATAGATTTATTTTTATAACATTTCTTTAAAAGTTGTATATACAATACTTACTTATTTTTTAATGTAGGTCAATGTATTTCATTGGATTCGATTGACATCTTTTGGAGAAAGTTAGATTTTTCACCGGCAACATCTGTGGAAGATGATGATGTTAGTTGTGGGAGTGTACTGGAACATTTTAAAGAAAACTACAACAAGTAGTCCAAAGATGGAAGAAAGAGCTGGTTAAGAAAGTTGAAGAATATATTTAGTCCAAGTACAACCGACATTCGGGAACCGCGAGTTCAAAAAAATACCCGTGGACGACCAAAGAAATCGCAACAAAAAAAACATGTTGAGTTTTCCTCAACAAGATATAGTTGTTCAACCATTCCCGATTATGTCAATTCGGGTAATGAGCCGGCCAGACATAGCTGTTTCGAATTTGACCTAAATGAGGTCCCAACTGATAGATGTTTCGAATTTGACCTAAATGAGGTCCCAGCTGACAGCTGTTTCGAATTTGACGAAGGCCCACCCATGAGTGGTTCAAATTTAATGGATGATATTCCGGAAGTCTTTCATTCAAGCCAACCATTCTTTCAAGATCCTTTTATGAGCCAAAGTCAACACCAGAATGCATACTATCCGGATCCATATGTGTATACAACCGAAACCCACAATCCAAATCCATATATGTACCACAATCCAGATCCATATATGTATACACCCAAAACCCAAAATCCAAATCCAAGTATGAACGATAAAGATTATTTAATTGATCAAGGATTCGAAGATTTTCTTCCGTATATCACATAGCAGCATTATTTGGACAGCAGCAAAAAAACTCCAAATCCTATTTTAAACGATAAAGATTATTTGGACCGAAAACAATATTCAGTCAAATCTAACCGTTTACTTTTTTGAGTTAGACTTTTGTAATATAAAATTATCTTTCGTTTGATGGTGCATTTCGGTATGCTATTTTATTTGTACGCTATATTTTCACTTCAACAAAAAAAGTGATACTACCTTTTTTGGTATGTTGGGTTTACCTGTTGCATAATTCCTGAAATTTTATGATGTGAGAAACTTACATCTTTTTAATGGTGTTTATTGTAAGTGCACATTTTGGTGTACTATCTATGGTCGTTGCTATATGAATTCTGTTAAGGGCTGAAATACGAACTCAAGCATTTGTGAGGTCATAATTTACGTGCAAATACGACTGGCACAGTGATGCGAGGTCGTAAGTGCATAAAAGTCCACGTTTTATGAAGCCCAGCCCGTGTAGACTAGGGTTTTGTGTCTTGTCATTATAAATACATGCAAAGATCCTAGGGTTAGAGATGGCGATGAAAGATAGTGGCTTAGGTCGTCCACGGATCGTGAGGTGCTACCTCGTGATTCTGTTTATTATGTTGTGACATATTGTATCATCTCAATTATGTATAATCATATGTGTATTTTACTAATGGATATTTGTGGATTCCGCACACTTTTATTCATAAAGATCTTACAACTTATAACTATGATCCTGCTAGGAACTTATATTTATCCTAGTGAATATCGCAAAACACGCAACCTATTGTTGTTTGTTTTGGTCAATTTTATAAAACTACTTGGCAAATATAATTAACTAGATTATTTTGTCTTAATTGTCATATAGATGGCCAAAACTACTTTGTAACCTAGGTTGACTTGCTTCCACTATCATATACGGGTTTATTAATTAATTTACATTCACTATCACGCCACCACCACCGTCACAGCCGCACATCGTCGCCACCACTGCCGCCGTTGCCGTATCTTCGTCACTATCACCATCACTGCTGCATCATGCGGACATCCATCTAGTTATCTAAATCTATAATATATTATAAAGCAAATTCATCTTGTCTAAAATTTAAGTTTCAACATTTACTTTCCAAAATGTCCCCCTATCTATTTTATATTTACCTATAATAACTATAATACCCTTTCTCTAGTCTATAGATTGGACATGCTACTGACTATGGTGAGATACTTACGGTCAAAGTTCGATGCAAAAGATGGTAAAAAGATGCACCTATATTGAATTGAACAACAGATGAAAATGTGTTTACTTATAGTTCTCATTTTCCCAATTATTTAAAACGGAAGTTTACTAACAAAGAATATTACCATTGAACGGCAATTACAAAGCAAACTATTCTTTTGCTTTTTACTAGATAACACCATTTGCTCGTTGTCTAAGTGGCATACGCCTATTTTCGGAGAGCTCCTTTCTTTTGGTAAACACTCCAGTTAATTATACATTAAAAATACCTTTTAAGCAAACTTTGAAGGGTTTCATTTTTCACTAAATAAATATTCAATTTTGCAACCTAAGAAGTAAGAACAAAACAGTTAACTCGATATTTCAATACACCAAATGCTTCCACAAGCAAACATTAATTTTATGGACAACATTTGATTCCTAACAACATCATAATCGACTCCAGAACTAACTTTGTAGGCGTCACTTGGCATACAGAAAGGAAAAGAAGTAGAACTAATCCAAAGTTTTATTGATATGATTCAAAGGAGTCAAGCATCACAAGACAAATGAATTGATTATCATGCATATCCAATTGCCAGAAGGTATGCAATTAAAGTAACTGCAGTTCTTTTTTCAGAAACTGCACTAATCTTACACCTAAATATACCAAAACCCTCGAACAAGACGGGTCTTAACAAAAAATCCTACAAAACAATAAAACAGGGAACAAGATGGCTTAGTGAAACCTTGACTGATAAAACCAATATATCTATGTCATCACTGGTTGAGCTGCAGCACGTTGTAGGCAACTAAGTTAACCGATATAAGTCGTCACCTGATATAGAGAAGAAAAATGCCATTATCTGCAAATAATGAGATGAACTGTAACTTATACGAAGTTAGTTAGAATGATAATCAAACCCAATTTGTTTAAGAAAAACTGTACATGCATAAAAAATCTTTAGCCGAACCAAAAGCAAAATTGTAATTGTTTACATAAAGATATATGTGCAGTTTACGACAACACAAATTCCAACTCTAGGCAGTTTAGCACACAAGTAGAGACCTTCACATGAAACATGATAGAAATATACAATTCCCGTGACTTTAATCTTAAGATGACAATACGACTGATGTGGCTATGCAAACAAATCACAAATTCATTTATCGTAGGCATTTAATCCTGCCACTAGAATGAACTTTAATCAGAGGAGTACAGATATCCTTAAACCAACCTTAAGATGACGATGGACCCTTTGCTGCTGGCTTGCTCCCTGAACCACTAGGAGTTGCGGCGGAAGGCGGTACGTATATTTGTGCTTTCTTCAGAATCTCAGCAACGACCCAGTTCTTCCTCTTGCTCAATGGCCTGGAAGGATCCAGTCTAACCTAGAAACCAAAGTTTGATACAAACATATCAGAAATTGCAATATCTGAACCCAATTTATATGTCCATTGTTCTATATTAATTCACCCCAAAAATAAATGTCCACTTGCAAAAGTCTTTTTAGGGATATAATTGCCATTTGGTCAGCTGAAACAGTAACAATTACATATATTCCTCAAACATTGTGTTTTCTTGTAATAAACATTTAAATCGGGACAGAGGGAGTACAGTGTATGAGCATGAGTTCAAACTTCACATTAGGAAGAGCATCAATTGACATGGGTTATACCAAAATACACAATCTTCACTATCAAGAGCGGTTTATGTCCATAAATTTAGAGACTTGCATACTTAAATACCACCAAATCAAAAAAATAAAATAAAAATGGTTCAGCTGATAAAATCACCATAAACATATCATAGTACAAAAACTGAGCTGCCTAAAACGCATAATATTTCGAAGGTACAAATAGGGATGATTTTGCTAAACAAATTACTGATCAAGCATTCACAATAGGTGTCCCTTTTATTTCTGTTTTCAGACATACAATTATTTTCCTTGTAGCCAAACGTTAGCAAAATCCATAGATCTTGCATCATCATGACCGAAGATCGCCAATTATGCTTTCGAGGGTGTCTTACTTTATAATTATGTAAGACCCTATTTCCTCCACCCACCACATACTAAAATTCAACAAAACAAGCCCTAATCTCATGGCTGTAAACATTCCTAATCTCTCCATACTCGATTACGGATTTATGGCATCAACGACACTAGGACCCCCATTTGGTCATCCCCAAATCATTCTTGACTTCTCTATGTTTTTAATTTCATCTAAATATTTCCGGGTTCTTTTTACACATAATCATAATAATAAAAACAAGTATATATATATATATATATATATATATAGAGAGAGAGAGAGAGAGAGAGAGAGAGAGAGAGAGAGAGAGAGATGGACATAGATAGATGCAGACCCGATCGCCCTGATTGCACTGATTGAGTTCATCATGAGCCATGAATTTGGAGGTACGTTTGACATAACGATTGAATAGTTTGCTGTGATAAAGCCTGTCGACAGCCACCACCACCGATTTCGTCATTTTGTTCGACACCACCACCCCTGTCACTGATTTCATTTTTATTATTTTATTTTATCAAATCAAAAACCCACCCAAAAGCCCTAAACCCCAAAATGAAACAAGGATGACGGCTGGCTCTGTAGTTTTTTTTAATGTTTTGAGTGTCTGTCTGTGTGTGTTATATTTACAATTGGTATCCCTTAACCAAAATTATTGTCTAGTTTTGGCACCCATTTATTTTTTTTCCTTTTTACTTCTTTTTAGGTACTTAACAAAACAGCTATGTTTTATTTTTTATTTTATTTTATATTTTTAACAACATATTTCCTCTATTCTTAAGCTACACAAGTAACACTATTATTATATTTCAATCAATATGTAAACCTTACTTAATGCTACTCAGACAATGCTTGATATAAATAAGCAATATTTGCCTTATCCTTTTTCTCATCCAATTCCGTTGGTTCTATCAACTCTCATAATCATCCCTTTGTCTCAAGTATAATATTACTTTGAATGAGAGATTGGTGCAACTTATCGATTTTAAAACAAATAACCAAGAATGAGAGATTGGTGTAACAGGTTTTTATGTTGCTATAGTGCTCTTAAAATCTTCACATAACGCGTACGTTTATATAAATTTTTCCTTTTTACAAATGTGAGTTTCTTAAAACTATAGACGACACTGAAATTTCAAGAATAATTAGGACTTTTTGTTGTAGAATGGGTTTTCATTTCATGAATTATTTTCCAAGTAAAGCCCAAATGATGTTGTTTATATCCACAAACGTCATAGGTAATTTTTTTTTTTTATAGATGTTCAAAGTTGAACACTTTAAAATTTGATAATCTAAATAAAAAAACTTTACAAATATATAAAAAAAGTGATTTGGGTATAGATAAGGCTTAAATACCTAAACTTTTGTAGAATGCTTTTCCAGTTTTCCTTTCAAAAGAATGTTTCCCATTGAAAGTTACCGGCCCAATAAAAAAGTGTGTTCTATTTTTTTCCCTTTCAATATTCAGCTACGCACAAACCGACAAAAGTGATCTCCGGTAAATCAATGGGGATAATAGACTCCTTCAACCGGTCTATTCTTCCTCCTCCTACAAGATTTTAATTTTTAAGTCAGACACGATTCGTTTTCCGTCTACAATTTCCGGTTACCGTCTCCGACAGTCTTCCAATTGTTACTTCAAGTAAGTTCTCTTTTCCTGTTACCGTATTCCACCGCCGTTATATATATATATATATATATATAAAGATATAGTATAGAATTATATTGAAATAATAATCATGTATATTCTCGACGCGCTAAACCCTTTATACAGACATAACATAACACAGTAGATACATAATTTTAAGCGAGCAGTGGCGAAACCAGAATTTTAGGTCTCGGGTGGCCGAACAACTTAAAAGATACTAACAAGTGTATAATTTTTCGAGAGTTCTAGGTTTCATCCCAAGAATGCGTGTAATCCGGAGTAGATTTAGATTAAAATGCCGTTCAAAAAAAGTGTATAAAAATAAACCGGTAACTTTGAATCGAGTTCTGGAGTTAAAGTATGGGATTCTAAGTGTATGTTTTGTTGGGTGGCCAGTTAGCTTTGAACTACACGAATACATAAAATGGTACTAGAAATATAGAGTTTTATAGGAATTGTGCGGTTGCTACGGCAATTTTGGCCTTCATGTAGCTCCGCCACTTTAACTGAGCAATGAATCGGGATTAGGTTCAGATATATATATATATATATTTCTTTTTATTTTATTTTCTAAAATGACGGTAATAACACAAGCTATCTTAGAATGTAACTATACTATGAGTAAGAATGCTCAGCAGCACAAGAGAGTACTCTTTGTCTAGTTTCATTTCTCCAATCCTTAGCTGTGTCGTTATCTTTTTTTTTTTCTTGTGAAGAAATCCCGTCGCTTTTGTAAAGGTATTTTCTTTTTCTTGCAAGCAGACTTATTCTGAAATTACCAAAGTTAAATTTAAGGGAGATATGTTTATTAATTTGGTGAAGAAACATAAGTAAATTGATGAAACAGTATTAATGTTTGCATAATTTTAAGGATAGCTTACTGTTGTACTTGAAGCTAAATTGAATAATTTGGTAATCATATGGTTTGTCAGTTATTGCAGTTTGTAGGCAACTATGGCAAAAGTTATACAAAAGTTCTTGGTAACATCTATGTTGATGTGGATGGTTCCCATTGGAATTTTGTACGCCTTCAACAATAATTTGCTTCCTGGTAAGCTTCATTCAGACTTGTTGACTTAAATGTAAAGAATTGGACATACATGTGGATCAACCCTACTCATTCAAAGTGTACAAGTGTAACCTTTCCATTTTGTCACATCTAGTACACCCTCATGTTGAAGAAAGAGTGGTCTTGATTTAAGAAAAACGCATTGTTTTCCAAATTTAAAGTTGTCATTTGAATATAAGAAAAACTCATCATTCTCAGAATCTATTGTGGATACTTTTTGTGATAGAGATAATAAATATGGATTTATCTGATTATTGAAGTCGAAAAAACTATTGTAACAATATTTCATTTCTAAGTTATGTTCACTATAGAATTTACCATTTGCTAACTAAAATGTCTCTACCAACCATTAATAGATGGATTGGTATTTTGGGAAACTTGAGACTTAAAGGTCTTGGGTTTCAAATCTTGGTGTGAGCAAAATGCCCAAGACCGGTGACAGGGGTTTTCCTAGAAGGCGTTTCCCAACTAAAATGCCTCTGAAGTTGAGACACTCTGCATCCCAAAAAATAGTGTGTTACCCTTTAGAGAGGTTTCAAAATAGTGGAACTTCTTCTTTTAAAGTTTTAAGCTGTAGGTTACTATGCATGATTGAAGAATATTGGAGGTATACACGCAAACATAACAATCTTGGTTTGCTCCCCCTTTTTTTGTTCGGAATTGCTCATTACTGCAATTATTGTTTGTTTTCACAAGTCTTTTGTTTCTGATCCATGTATAAGGATTTAGAAAGTCATTATTTTGTCTTTGTGCTCTAAATGAACTACCATCTTTGTTTTATATATGAATTCGGTTTATGGTTATTTAGGTTATCTTTGGGTTGGACTAAGTTTGGCTGTTTGTTTTTTGTTATGAAGGATCCCAAACCAAATATCTGATTCTCTGTTTTTGTCTGTGAGTTCTTAACTTCTTATAGTTGATAATGAAGACTTCGTTTTCACTTGATCTGGGTTGAGAAAATTCCCAGACCCCAAAACCCAAACCCATCGACTGGAAGAGCCATAGCTAACCCCTCCAAAGCTATTCATTTTCTCGTCATTTTATTCTTCCTTTTTGTCCATGTGGCAGCTCAATTACTGCATATATCTTTGGTAAAAGGTGTAGATCGGAGGGAACACCCTGATCCCTGATACCAAATTGGTACCGACAGGCGTAGGTTGCACAACTCATTCCCCGGTAAAACCCCTCCAAATATCTCACACTTGAGCAATATTTATCATTAAATATCCTCAATCATGCTTGCAGTCGGATTCGAACTTGCGCCCCACAATTTGTTAAGGGGTAAACATGGTGTGCCTCGGCTTTGTAGTGGGTGGCTGGCCAACTCTTCTATAAAGAGTTGGTTCACTGCATGTATATTACTAAACTGCAAAAAGGGTAGCCTAGAACAGCAGAGAATTACAACATAAAATGCAGTCACTGTAAGTATACATGATTCACCTTAAACTGACAAATGTTTTCTGCATCGTCGTTCTCCAACAGGTTTTACTGATATGTCTCCGCATTCTTTGACACTTGTAAGTGGGTTTATTGCTGTTATATCTGTCAATATCGTAATTGCATTCTACATATATTTGGCAATGAAAGAACCTTCTGAAAAACACGAGCCAGATCCTAAGTTTGTCTCAGAAGCTGAGGCCAGTGTCAAACGCTTGGTATCAAATGAAACACAGGAAACTTTATCAACAAACAAAAAAGAAGAGTAATAGCTGATTGATTTGGTGAGTTTTCAGACGATTGATTTTGCACGGGCCCTATCGTTCTAAACCTATAAATGCAGTATTGTAAATTCTTATGTTCATTGTATGTCTTTATGAAAGGTACATACTTGGTAATTTTCTGTTGAATTTCTATCTTTGACCATCTCAAACAGTTCAGTGATTAGGAGCCTTTATCCTATTTGTCATTCTATTGTTCTTAAAAAGATAAAGTTATGGTTATGCTGTCTTCAATTAGTTGACATAAAGTTCGAATTAGGAATGCTAGAAGCTTCGCCTAGAAACCTGGATAAGTCATTGATCTATAGTACCATACCGTTATCAAGTGTATGTTTTATGTAACAATAACGCAAATAATATGTGTAATACACAGGCTTGGTTAGTGCACTGCCCGTGTATCTGCACGGGCCATTAGAGATTCATTATAACAAAAATGTCATTTGTCCACACATATTTGTTCACACTTTTGATGAAGTGTGTAGAAATTTGTTAATTTATTCACATTTTAAGTTGCCTAGAAAAATTTCATATCTAGAAATGTTAAGAATTTTCAAAAATCATAATTTCTACACATTTATAAATGTATTAACAAAATGAACATTTTCACACTTAAAAGTGTGAAACTTAATTTGTAACACCTAACTTTTTCACGCCCCCCTAACGTGAAGAAAGGCCTGAAGAAATTTAGTGTTACAATTTGACTTTTCACATTAGAAAATGTGAACATATAATTTAATTCTGCACACTTTTGAGTGTGAACTTATTTTTCCTACATATATAAGTGTGAAAAAAGTAAGATTTTTTAGATTTTTACACACTTTTAAATGTGGGTTATTATATACATTTTGAAATGTGAAAAAATTTACAAATTTGCTCACGCTCTTTCAAAGTAAATTTGGACAAATGATATATTTGTTGTAGTGATTACTTGTGGCTAAACTCACTTGATCAACGAACCTGTTCATAGATATTCAACAATACCCCTCTTAATAAATGGAAATGGAACTCGGCGTGGTTGAAAATTATTTTAACTGTAACACATGCATATACATGTAGTGAAAATAATAACTAGCTAGTTTACCTGGGTAGATTCATCCTCCTAATAAGTTTTGCAATATTACTACTAACATATAGTGTCGATAGGAAAACATACAACTTAATTAGTATTTCTTTTCTTATCGACACTCTATTTCAATGTTAACTAAGCTACAAGATTTCCCTAACGTCATGTTAGGGAACTTGAGGGAATCCTCTCCCATTAACATATAGTTTACACTAATATACATCTTAGTGTAGGTTAGTAGTAGTATAAAACTTCACTCTTATTGACATATATCTTAGTTATAGTTAAGTTGTATGTTAGTACTTTCATCCATGGCAGTCATATAACACAAAACATCAAAACTCAATACATATAACACAATGAAGTAATTAAACATCATTTATAAATTATTTTTCTTAAATGGACAAGTTATCTTGTTATGGCCAGGCTCAGATCTGGCCAGTAGACAAGAAATTGAAAAATATGTAATGGCTCTGGCTCTGTCCAGCAGGCGGAGTGTTCAAGGGAGCAAGTTTTACATGAAGTTGTTTGGTGTATGCATGCATTTATATAATGTATATTTTTTTAAGAACCATGAAAGTTGGCAGATGAATGATCAAATTACTTTAACACACTATCAAACAAATGAGCATGCAGCTAGCTAGAAGCCAGAACCTGGGTATGTAAACTCAGGCCTTCCCTTCATGTGGCAAAGGAAACATGACACCCATGACACCTAGCTAAGAAACATGACACACCTGGCAAATTAAAGATACATGACACCTAGCTATCAGAATGCGTGTACATCCCCCGAGCTTCTAAGGGACTTCATTACATGGCAGGTTCATGGAGAGGCCGGGGTACAAGAAATGGTCGTCACCTGAGTTTCGGAAGGCCAGTTTCTAAAAAGTTTCATGTATCACTCAGATTTATGAAACTTGGCTCCTAAAAAAAAACCCATATCCTGAGTTTCCCAAATTCCGGATTACTAGTTTTACAAACAACTACTTTGACTCCCTAGATTTGTAAAGCCTTTTGTAAAATTCATCACTATTTCAACAAAAAATTCAGTAAATTGGACATGGAGATTATATCCAAAGAGATTATCAAACCTTCTTCTCCAACCCCTAATCATCTCAAAACACTTAATCTTTCAATGCTCGATCAACTGACTTTCCAAAACTATATTCCACTCTTGATTCTTTACAAGTCCGAATTAACTAGAAGTAGTATTTATGTTTTGAAGAAATCTTTGTCTGAAACTCTAAAAATGTACTACCCTTTTGCGGGTAGACTTAGAAAAGATAGCGTCACTGTTGATTGCGGAGACCAGGGCGTTGTTTTTGTGGAAGCAAAGATGTCAGGGTGTACATTATCCGATTTCCTTCAGAATCCAAACCTCGAGAGACAAAAGTTACTATTTGCTGAAGGTTTCTTGTGGAAAGGGTCATGCATAGGTGAGCCTTTTGTAGCGGTTCAAGTAACCTCTTTTGAAGGGGGTGGAATGGCGGTTGGTTTTACTATATCACATAAGGTTGCAGACGGGTGCACATATGGTACTTTTCTAAGTGATTGGGCTGCTATGGCTCGCGGTGAAATGAGACCAGAACCAATTATTCTGGCAAAACTCATCCCTTCGCCGGATCTTAAACTTAACGTACCAGAAATTGTGATGAACCAAAGTAGAAATTGTGTGACAAAAAGGTTCGCTTTTGGTTCCAAGAAAATAGCGGAGTTAAAAAATTCTGTTGCCGGGTTTGTAGAGAACCCTACAAGTGTTGAAGTTGTGACTGCACATCTTTACATGTGTGTGAATGTTGCTTCTATGGCAAAGACAGGTTCTTTTAGAAAATCTACATGGATGCAGCTAGTAAATATGCGGCCACGAATGACAAAGCCATTACCATATAACTGTATAGGAAACTTTAGTTGGTACTTCACAATATCAAATAATGGTAGCCAAACAAGTCTATCCAATTTAGTACTTGAGATGAAGAACGGTATTAAAGGACTCTGCAATGGCGGTAATAATGTTGAATTAAGTAATTGGTTGATGGGTATTAAGAAATCTACAGGCAATGCAAAGGAGTTGTTTGATGATGTTGATGTTTACAGGTGTAGTAGCATGGTTAGGAGTCCTTTTCACGACATTGATTTTGGATGGGGTAGTCCGGTTTGGGTTACCCTTGCAGATGCGACGATGAAGAACACATTCGTGTTGTTCGATATGCCAGATGGAGATGGAATTGAAGCTGTGGTCAGCATCGAAGAAGACACTATGAGACTATTTCAAAGCGTGTACAACAAAGATACGAGGGAGCACGAAGATAGGAAATTTATGTCACACTTATAAGTGTGCAAAGTAGTTTAAACATCTTTTAATTTTTTGCTTTAAAACTGTAAGAATAATACAACTTTGGTTGTGTACTTGTTGTCGTTAGTCTTTTTATCTTCTGTTTATGAGCAACTAGTTTGAATTTCTCAAGCGATATGTAAGTTAAAATAACTCTAAGCATGTATATAAACTTATGCGTTACTCTTCTATCACCATATTGTGACAACTCGTAATTAATTAACATCGAGTTAGTTTTAATCTCGTTTGAGCTTAGTATTATCGTAATCTCGTCTAATTTAGACGGTCTTTGACGTGGAAATTGTTAGACTTTTGGACTTTTGACTTAGTCAAATTAGACGTATCCTGATGACGTAACTATCTAGACGAATGCCGAGTCTTAAAAATAACTTTAAATAAATATTTAAAGGTTATGTCTGGTATAAAATAAATAGACTATCTAGACTTAATATTTTAAAAGTTTACTTTGACGGAATATTATTGACCCGTCTTAATTTAAATAACACGAGGGAAAATACCTTTATTTTAAATCATAACCTTTTAGTCATACGGTATTTAATCGTTAGCATTTTACCGAATTAAAGGTATTAAAATATCTAAAATATAGCCACATGGGCCGTTCAGTTTGTGGAGGGAAATGATCCACCAAACACCCCATTCCTTTTCTTTTTCTTTTGCCTGCGCAGTACACACACACGACACCCTCCCCGTTCTAAATCAACATTTGACAAATTGAAATCATATGGGAATTTAAAGGAAGTAGTCAGCTAGCATTAAAAAAATCAAGGATTCATCATTTTCATCTTACTCTTCTTCATTCTTATCTCAAGAATATCAGATTGGTAAGTTAACTTTTTATTCAAACTTTTAATTTGTCTAAATTAATCTTATGGGTTGATTTCAGTTATGATTGATTTAATAAGTAGGCTTTTAATATGATTATGAGTTTTTGGGTTTTATTGATCAAATGGGATTTTACTAGAATTAGGTCTCTGAAATCAAAAAGTGTTTGAAGCGTAAATGACTGGGGAAATGGATAGTTTTTCAGTACCTTAGACATGTTTATACTAGTTATAATGAATGGGTTTGATTTAGAAACAATTTGGTTTGCGGAAAAAGGTCGAAAAATGAGTTTTTTTGGTTCAATCAGGTCATGCCTCGCGCCGCGAGGTTCTGTATAGTTTGACATTTTCATATTTTGATAACTTTATCACTCGAACCTTGTTTACATGGACTAGTACGTGAGTCTACGTTTAATGACAATGTCAATGAAGTCAGAAACTAAAGTTACATAAAATGGACATTTATATCATATTTTCTGTCAGGGCATTCTAGGATTCATAGCTAAGTAGTTATATGTAGGATACTTGATGTCGTGAGATTTGATCCTCACCATTCGTACTCATATCCTAGGTTTTGAATAGACGTGGAGACTAGATTTGCTCATTCTCAAGTTTGCTCGCCCTTTTGCTCTTTGATCGCTAAGGTGAGTTTATGACACCCTTTTTCCTTTTTACTTTGGGCCTGAAAAGCATGTACTGTTCTATACACGACTACTTTATAAATGATTTGTCTTTGTCTATGTCATGAGATTTGGCTATTTAAATCATTTGCCTTATGTTTGCCATGTTGACGGCTGTTTGAAAATGTGTATACATGTCTTATGAAATTTTGTTCTATGTGACTTAGTGACTAAATGTTTATGTGTTTGACAGACTAAAATGTTCCCCTTATGTAGTTATTACCATTATGAGATCCTAATGGTTGTCTTGTCAGATTTTGTTCCTGACTGTCATGGTTCTGGTCCGCACCCCACTTTAGACGGGAAATCCTGTGCGAGGCATATTAGTCATATTGTCGGACTTAGGTCTGGACTGTCATTATATATTGTCGGATTTTGTCCCCGGCTGTCTTGTCTTAAATAACTACATGTCATTGTGTATTCTCAATGACGACTAAACTTTGGTCAAACACACTGTAAACTCACCAACTATTTCGATAGTTGATTATCTCAAATTTCATGCTTTTCAGGTAACCAACAGTAAGTCTTAGATCATCTTGGCATTTTACGGCCATTCTTTTGACTTTGGACGTACAATTAGCATCAGACATATGAGAACCATCATCTTATTAGTTCTAATCGTACTAGACTGTCCAAATATTTATCTTGTATTCAGTGGGCCAAATTCCATATATGGATGACTTGTATCCATATTCTGGGGTTCACATTTGAACGATTGTACTTGTATTAGACTTGTATTTGGTATTAAATGGATGTAATTTCTATTAGCCTTTGGTTAGTACGCAGTTATTTGTTAACCCTGTATTTCCGCTACAACGGGATGTGACACATATTACCATATAGTTTTAGATTGGAACTCCTATTGAGCTTATATTGGGCTTGAATTTGGATGGACCTGTTAATTGATAAAAAGGCTTGATTATAATCTCAATTGTTAATTCTATCACAAAATCATCATATATATAGTATTTGACCATAGCTAGAATCTAGCTTGAGTTCTTTATATACAGTAATATCATAATTAAAACTTACTGTGATTACTTAGGATAAACTAGAGCCATTTATCTATAGCTGGTGTTGGGGAAAAATCTAAATTAGTAGAATCTTATTATTGAAACAAAACAAGTTTGAAGGAATTTTTCTATGAAAAAGGACAAGTTTATAAAGTAATAATCTAATACTAA
Organism: Erigeron canadensis; assembly: GCF_010389155.1. NCBI lineage: Eukaryota > Viridiplantae > Streptophyta > Magnoliopsida > Asterales > Asteraceae > Erigeron > Erigeron canadensis. Next base: position 1,696,964 of record NC_057766.1, on the reverse strand, counting down.
TGCATAAACAGCCAAATAGTCCTTTTCCGGACATGAAATTAGAAAAGAGCTCCTTTGGCTTATTGCAAGCTTCAATATCAGGAAAGTAAAATACAAACTACTAGGAGATAACTTGCAACTAGATTGTGAATGCAGAGATTTCTATTGAAGACATGAAACCAGAAAAAGGTGCATCAAAAAGTCCTTCACTAGTCCCACAAGAAAAAAATGATTCAGCTCATGGGAAGGTCATGGAAGCAAGCGATAATCAAAAATAACAACAATTGTAAAATGACAACATGTAAAAAATATGATGTCTTGAATAATCATAAATAACAATTGTAAAAATGACAACATGTCATTAATTATGTATGTTTAAGATAATAATAAACTATTGCATCTTTATTTTTCATAAATATGACCACATATATGTTTTATTCAAAAGATGGCTTTTACATTACATTAGTTTAATTATGTTGTTTTAATTGTGATGCATAGACTTTAAACGAGAGTACAATTGGGAGATGAAACAAGCATTGCATTCGCTTTACAAACCTATAGTACTTTTATAAGGCCTCACAAAATTACCAAAACAAAACAAGTAATATACTAATATATATATAAATACTATCATATATGAATTTGAAACGTATAAGCACATACTAGTTGATTTCTGAAAACAATTGAACATGATGTAGCTACCTTTTCTGAAAATTGAAGGATTTGATGGAATAAGCAAATATATACCCATATATAACAACCAATCCCACATGCACACCGGCGATTGCACCAAGAAAATCATGTTTGTAGCCGAAATATCTATCAAGGAACCCCTTGACGGTTTCACCACTGACAAGCAAGTCGTCGTAGTCGCCAAACTGTGACACCACCAAGCCGTAGAGGGTCCATGCCAGCGGATTACCCCAGTAGTACCACCGCCACCACACAGGAATTTTCTGTTGCATCATTTAGATATTAGTGTTCTCACGCTGTACTCATTTTAAGGGTGTTCTTACTGAATTGGAACGCTATATATATAATATATATATATATTATTGTTGAGAGATTGAAAACAACAAAAAAGATAAGAAACTTACCGGCAGTGGGATGATGAAGCCGGAGAAGAGATTAAAAAACCCATAAAATAAGCCTGCAAGAATGGCGGCGAAATTGGCATTGGGAGTGATCGCAACAGTCATCATGCCGTAATACGTCATGTACAGCAAACAGGTAAACTGGAAGAACGTGTACCACAAGAATTTGATTGCTGTCCATTCAAATCCAATCATACCGTAAACTATGAAACAGTAAACAATCGTTTGTGCAGATACGTAAGGTATCTCCACAAGGATCTGTACATATATAAAACACAAAACTATCAAAACTAGAAGGAAGATATTATAGCTAGGTTATATATATTTAAATGTACATTCTTGATTTTTTTAAAGTGCAATTTACATAGTAAAAGCTTGCCACCTGAGCAAAGGCATATGGTAAAGCGGAATACATTCCAGCAGCACGTTCTCTATAAAAGACGGTCCGTTCAATGTCAACTACTGGCTGCACTGCTGATGCATTTTGGACAGCTAGGAAGAGGGTTGCTGCGTAAATGGAACCCATCGCGTTGAATAGTTCTTGTTGGTTTCTCCTGATTGAAAATCTATCTTTGTAACAGATGTATCATGCATATATATGTATGGTAACAAATAATTAATGATTAAAATTACCTTTTTTGGCCAAGATCCCAAAACACAGAACCAAACATTATGGCCGTGAAGGTGGTGAAAGCAAAGCGGACGGCTGTGTAAGGGGGGTTCCGCCAGTAGGACCTTCTTTGTTTCCATAGGCATGCGATATATTGGACAAAGAAAGACTGTGAGTATTGGGTCGGGAAGTAAAGGTCTTTCGTAGCAGGACGTGGAATGCTTAATTCAGCAATATGGGCCTTGTTTCTCCTGTGTGACAATATATAAAAAACTTTTCATTCTTAATTTTCTTCAGAACATGAGACCAAATGAAAATAAGCATGTATTTGACAACATAATTACTCGCCTAAATAGTTTTGAGCCCCTGTAAACGTCAGCAAAATCGACTCCTAAAGCTACTTCTTGCGAAGAAGTAGTGACTTCCATCATCCATGTTGCAGGATTATATCCGTCTTTAATCTTACCTACTCCATCCATATCCTGGTTGAAAAAACAGGCAGGTTTTACTCGTACGCACCTTGTTAAAATAATAATAATAATCTGATTTATGTGGTTAATTGGTTTATCAATCAATCAGATTGATTGCATATGTGAATCTGTTAAATCTTTACACACCTTAAGTTTTTCTTTATAAAGTATACAGTCAGTTGAAGATGTTACCTCGAAGTACTTGATGAGGTCACAAGAGTTACGTCCTACAGGTCCTACATATATCTCTTGTCCTCCTGTTTTCAGCAAGAATAACTCGTCAAAAGCTTCAAATATATCGATGCTAGGTTGATGAATGGTGCACACAACCGTTCTTCCTGTGTCAACCGTGTTTCTAACAGTTCTCATTACAATTGCAGCTGCTCTAGCATCCAGTCCGGATGTTGGCTCGTCCATAAATATTATAGATGGATTAGCCACAAGCTCTACTGCTATTGTTAACCTTTTTCGCTGTTCGGTTGAGAGTCCATTGACACCGGGCAACCCAACCTGAGCGTCTCTCAACGTGTTCAATTCTACAAGGTCCATCACCTCACCAACAAACATCTGTAAAAAAACTAATCAACATCAGTACTCATATTGTTGGTAATTTGTAAACCATGTACATGTTCTGTTTTTCATTGGCAAAATAAATGCTATAATTAATTACCTTTCTGGTTTTTTCGTTAACATCTGATGCCAACCTTAGCCAAGCTGAGTAGATCAAGGATTCATAAACGGTAACATGAGGTGAATGTATGTCGTTTTGTTCACAATATCCAGAAATCCGTGCAAATGTTTCCTGTTTCTTTGGATATCCCGAAATTAAGATGTCGCCCTCTATATAACCACCAGTTTTCCTACCTGCTAATACATCCAATAAAGTAGTTTTTCCTGCACCACTCACACCCATCAGTGCGGTTAAAACACCAGGTCGAAATGCTCCACTCAAACCCTTAAGCAGCATCAATCTATCTTCGTTCACTCCTTGCGCTCTCATTGCCTATACAAAGATCATAACTATCATTGGATTTTCAGACTTTGCTGTTATGACATTCAAGAAATCTCTACAAAAGTTACCTGTGGCATATTGACCGAGTATTTAATGTCAGTGAAGGTAATCCAATGTGGTTCAAACGGAAGAATCATTCCTTTTTTCTTGCTCCCAACTATACCAGGTGATAACTCTACCTCTCTTTTGCTATCACTCTCGTCCTGATTTGTTAAAGTCGATCGGGATTTCCCAAATGCTATATTCAAAAAGAGCATTACCGTATGGTCACTATGTATATATACACTAAAACATACATGCAATTTGCACTTTTGCAGACCTTTCTTTCTTCTACATTAACTGTTTAGAAAATCTGTAACTTGTCTTACAGTTGATCACACTTATAAACATGTAAACATTTTAAGGGCATAGTATATACAAATTATAATGTATATATTCACTAACCGCTTATAAGTCTGAAAATGCAAAAACATCTATTTTTTGACCCTGAGGAATGAGGATGAACATCTTAACAAAGATCTATACATTTATATACACCGTGTAGAAAAGGGGCATCTTGCAAATGAATTTGTTGCACTTAATTATGATAAAATTTCAATATCAAAAGATATAGATGGATACTTACGATTGAGAAAACGGAGAGACAAACTGAAACAAATATTGAAGACTAAGATGAACCCAACCGAGGATACAATTGCAATCCAATACCAGTAAGCTTCTGTGAAGAACCCTCGTGATTCCATGATAGTTTTTCCTAGTGTCGTACCATTTATCGGCTATAACATGAGAGTGATGTTGGCATATTAAGGTTAGCTGATTGATACATGCATTCATGATATATCAGAAGCATATAGGAAATGTGACTTGCCTTTTTCCACTTTTCCCCAAGAAATTCATTAACAACGACCCCATTCATTGCGTACATCATTGGAGACACCCAGTAACCCCACAACCACCACTTCTTTACATCATCTGTAATGAGAAAATCGGCCCGTTTCATAAGAAACTATCTAAAGAAAGATATATGTTTGATTAATCTATGTTTTCAACAGGGCAATTGCAGTCTGCATATAATCGATTTTTTATGTTTTTAAAGGCTAACTGCAGTATGTATATACTAATTGATTTTTTATGTTATAATCCTGTTTCCGGAAAGTTGAGGTGTAAACAGTAAGTTGGACTTGAAATTCGAAGCGAAGTTGCACCTTTGGGCTCCTCTTCAACCAAAAAGTAAGTTGGCCTAGTCATTCATAAATCATAATAGCAAATGTTGAAAAATGTTTAACCTTAACTGAAAATAACTTTTTGTTTTGACAATGCATCAATAGACATGTATTAATATAAAAGGTAGTTATTTTCCTATGCACTTGGCCCATTTTCATTCGTGTAACTATAGAAGTTATAATAACTAACGTACTCCGTGACAGGACGAAGCCACCTAAAGCAAAAATCAAGAGAAGAGCAAATGAACCGAAAGTGTTTGCAACGATGTTGTTCCGACCCAGTGCCCCAATGAATCTAAATAATGCTGCAGACATCTGGTTAACAACCAATAACAAGAAGTACTGCCGGAAGAATCTGCATAATAATAAAGATTTTCATTAAAAAAACATAGATGTAGGAGCGAAGAACATGAGGTTTGTCATCTGTAATCTAGAAAAGTAGGTACAACCTTGTGATATTGGGATCAAACCCTATTACATAATAAGTAAGGATCATCCACAAGGCACATTCAATAAGCGAAATGGGAATCTTGACGATCCATGAAGGAAGAGCATATGCCCATGAAGGGTAAAACAGAAAGTCTCTTTGTTTGTAAAACACTGGAAGCTTTACAATCGTCAATGTTATCTCAACCATACCATTAAACATGGTTATAATGACAACAAAGAATAGAGCACCCATATATATCCCTCCATCATCTATGTTATCTCTATGCATCTCGGTTCGTAGAAACAATGTCATAACAACAAATGACACAAGAATTAGCTGAAAACCGAATAATCATGGTTAGAACTAATTATGCAAAAAATAATCTAAACCTTGGTATAGTAACAAACACGGTGATGCTTACTTGTGAAAATTTGAAGTAATAAATAAATGAATTTCTCTTCATGAGCAGGATCTCTCTCTGGATGCAAGCTTTCAAGAGCTCTTTTCTACTTAGACCGTATTTCTCTGTAGCAAGAGCAGCTGGGTGGCTTTTAGATTTGTCATATGGGGTCGCAAGATCCTCCCCGAGTCTCTTTCCAACATGGAACGACTGAAATGAATCGGAAAATTCATTGGCTGTCACGAACCGGTATTGCTCTTTACTTCTCATCCAGTATTGTTGTTGATCTTTCTTCGATGTCACCTGTAACAAAATTTCCTTGTTAACCTCTGCCATAATCATTGAAAAAATAAAACGTGACAACCCATATATCTGAGATAGATAGAAACATGATATATAGGTAACATAACAAACTAAATTTGAAATAGTTTTTGGCTAGTTTAGTTTATGCTATAAAAAATCAGAGTTTCATACGGTAAGTTTATTTTATCCATGGATAAAAGATGGTACGCATCATGTACCTCTTGCAAGAAATCAGCAACGCCTTTCCTCTGGGGACATTTGAACCCCATAAATTCAAAAAACTCAAGCACATTATCACGCGGTCCTTGATAGACTATTTTCCCATCGGTTAAAAGAATAATATCATCAAATAAATCATATGTCTCTGGTGCTGGCTGCAAAAGTGAAATGACAGCAGTTCCTTCGAATATATGGACAAGTTGTCTAAGCCATTCCACAATTTGGAAAGTTGTAGTGCTATCCAGCCCAGTAGATATCTCGTCCATAAGAAGAACCTTCGATGGGCCAACCATCATTTCACCTACGAAAGCATACTTTCCTACAAATTAGACCAATCGTCACAAAAGCAGAAGTGTAGCTTAAACGAATCTTATCTTATGGTTTACCCGTTGTGACACGCTTCTTTTGCCCACCAGATATCCCCCTCACCATTTGATCCCCTACCATGGTATCGGCACAAATTTCTAATCCCAACAACTGTGCACAACAAATAACTTGCATTAAATCTTGGAAATAAATAATGTTTTTATGAAAGTAAGAAACAATCAAAGCTCATACCTTAAGAATGTAATCCGTAACCACATTTGCTTCTCGACCTTCTAATGCTGCAGCCTTGATAACAATAAAACGAGAATCTAAATCAGTTTACTTTCTAATATGCATAAATAAGATGTTTTGTTTCCTAATTCCTAAACTAAATTTTGTTCTGTACCTTCATGAAGACATCGATATCAGGATCAGGTTTGATGTTTGCATCTTTCTCTCTTCTTAACAACTCTGCTAACATCTCTGCAGTTCGAAAATTGTTAAAGTTATCTAAAAATCGAAATATCTATGCCGAGCACTTTAGTATCTGGAAGAGGGTATTTTAGATCTAACCATAACGTGATCCAACCCCTTGGCATCGTGCAGAGAAATCCAAGGTTTCTCTAACAGTCATTTCTCCAATATGAACATCAATTTGACTAATATAAGCACAGGTTCTTTCTGGCACAAACTCTTCTAATTCATGGCCATTGTATGTCACCCTCCCAGAGCTCTAAAAAATTTTAGAATAAAAAAAAAACTGTGCTTCATATGAACCCATACAGTTATAACAAACGGGCCGCAAACCAAATTGGGTAAATTGATATTAAAATGTTCGAATCATGTAATGAAGCCATTAAGATCAAGAGGTTACCTTAAGGTCCTTATCAACCTTACCAGCCAAGGCCAACAGCATAGTTGTCTTTCCAGAACTCGGAGGCCCCAAAAGCAATGTCATTCTACAAAAAAAAGTTTTACCATCTTAGATTTGGCAAATCAATCATAAAAAGGTTTTATCATCAAATGGTTACCTTCTAGGCTTAATGATCCCACTAATGTCGTCAAGGACTGTTTTACGCTTTTTCGAATTTGGTAGTAGACCAAATGAACTCAAGATCATCTAATGGAATCAAACATTGATAGATATATTATACATAGATCAAATTCATCATAAAACATAAGTTGTATGCAATTTATGAATTGACTATTTACCTCAAATATATCAATATGAAAGTTTATAAAACTAGGTAAAACTCTGCTTCCTGTTTTAATATCAGCCTCTACAGTTAAATGCTCAAATTTGATTTCAATTGTTGGCAAATCAAGTCCAACCCTGTAAACAATTCCAACTAGGATTTCGATGGTTTGCAAGAATAACTTTTAAAACCCAAAAGGAAAAAGAGATAGCAAAATTGAATACCTATCGATTCTATTCCTTAGCTTTAACAAGAACTTCTCATTATCTTCATTCGCAGTATTTATAAGCCTATCAAGCAAGTGTTTTCGATCTCCTAGTCCTAGAGTGTTGACATCAACTTCTTGTGAAGATCCAGTTGATCCAACAAGCAATCCTTTCTTTAAACGTTCAAACGTTGGAAGTTTTTCGATAGAAGCCCATTTAAGTGCTTCTTCATCGTTTACTTCTTCACGACCGGACTTTGAAAAAGCATTCATGCCCGAATTCCTCCATATCGAACTACTATTTGCGTTATGAATTTCACTTCCATCCATTTTTTTACTGATAATAAACGAAACAAAATGTGATATATGAATAATATTTCTCAAGAATTTTTAAAGGGTTTTTTGCATAGATTATGCCATTACATGTTAAAAATCATTACAAACAAAGATTTATATATTATTTTCCCCATGAGAGAGGAAATAAAGATACTCTTTAGTCGAGAATCAGCATCTTCATTAAATCTCGACAAAAAAAGGTAAAAAATAAATAAAATAGCGCCATAATTTTAAAAAAATTGGCTCTTCCGATGCCAAAGGCTGGGAGTTGGCTGAATAAATATATATTTATTTTCAAAAAATTACGATAAAATATCACTACTTAGCGACAAAACAGTAGACTCATGAAGTCAATGAGAGAATCGCACCCATAATCGTTCAATTAAATGTGTAGATATATTTTATTAAGCAAAAAGGATCAAGATTAAACAATATTCTGTTTTGCAAATTTTGTCATCTTTCAGGGTTTGAAATGGAAGTGTTTAATTGGTTAATGGTATTGGGAATAAAAAGCACACTACTACAAAATAAGCTAAGGCAATATTAATTCATGAAGTATTGCGTTTACATTTTGCATAATGCAACATTTTAAGAAGTATTCTATTAGCCAACATGGTGTTAGGTCCAAAGTGACACTTTTATCACAATAAAATGTTGCATATGTTTTAAAAGTGCATCCCTTTAAGTTACATCACTTTTTACACAAACAACACTAATAAAAACGAAAGAGAATATATATAGTTACCTCTTGTTCTAGTTCCCTTTATGTCTTGTTCTACATATACTGATATTATATTTTTATTCTAAATTTAAGTATTACTTCTTCCGTTTCATTTTAATTGTCTTATTTTGACTGTTTAAGTATTTTTTTTCTAGCTTTGACCGTAAATATATTTGTTTGTGTTATATGTTAGTTGATGAAAGTTATAGCAATGAAAAATACATTTAAAATTAATCAATTCATATATGTTATATCAAGTGTTATATAACATAAACAAAAATATTTAAGATCAAAGTTGAAAGAAAAAGACTCAAAAAGTCAAACTAAGACACTTAATATGATACGGGGGATATAATGTATGAATAAATTGGGGGAGAGGATTCTATCATGTTAAGATGATCTTGACCCTTGATTGTAAATTAAAGGAATCAAGGGTTAAGACTTCTCCAACTTTGACACAGGGAATTTCATCCCATAAATGGGTCACAAGTTATAAAGCTTGAAGGTTTGGTTTTGATAAGTTCATTATCCTTTGTTTTATCTTAAATTATTGAAATATGTGTGTATTTTAATATAATGATGATATGACACCAATAATCTACTGAGTACAAGTAATTGTTTAGTATGAAAATTAATGATTTAAGTGTTTTAGTAAAATCCGTCACTAGGTCAATATTTGTGTGATTTAAGTTTTTTTGTCCCATTACACTATTAATAATTTAGTATGTCAGAAATACAAAAACTTATGATCACAACAATAATTTATCTATAAACTATCTAGGAGGTTTTAGAGATCAAGACTACACCTACGACAATTCCATCGGTTTCGTTTAATAAGATAGCATGTTATTAAATATAGAGAAAATAGCCTAGATACCCAAATTTAATACAGAGGCTGTTATATAGTATGGACAAATATTCAACTAAAGCACTAGCAAATAACCGGAGTGTCTTAAAATTCGCAGCTGGGGCTTAGCATAAGCAAAAGAAATTTCCATCGTAGTTCAAACTTTAACCACCTGTCCGGTATGTCGTGCTTTGTTAAGAAAACGAAACATGTAAAGATATGAAACTCAAATGCAATGAGTATTTAAGATTGCAAAAAACAAATGTACGAGTGCTTGAAGCTTAAAAAAAAAAAGAGCTTCAAATTTTCAATATTTTTCTATGGCCCTTTATCGGACATAAGACAACCCCCTTGATCTGCATACACTTACAACATATAGATATATTATCCCACACGGCATCAAAAGATGGCTTTTACATACATTACATGAGTTTTAAGATATCGTGGTGTAGACTAATTTAAACAAAACAAAATCGAGTAGCTGGAAGATGAAACAAATTAGTAATTGGCATTAATACATTCGCTTTATGGCTCTAACAATGACCCCATGTTTGAAGGAAACAACTAAGCCATACTCAAATTCCACAGGGATTTTCATGTTTGGGGAGCGTCGAAACACGTAGTTCCTGTATAGATGGATCAATGTTAGCTTTATCTCTTGCAAAGTGAACTTCTGACCAATGCATGCTCGGGGTCCAAGCCCGAAGGGTATGTGCGCGTAAGGATGCCTCTGTTTTTCTTCATCACCATTCGGGTCAAATCTCTCTGGCTTGAACTTTTCTGGCTCGGGGAAATTTTTGGGATCCTTTGATAAAACTCCGGGTGAAAACCATACTGCTGTCCCCTATTTCAAGTTTTTATTTTTTTGTATTAGTTTATGTCAAATCGTAACTCAAGTATAAGCTAGTTGTGGTAAATTAATTATATATGTATAATTGTTACCTTTCGGAGAAAATAACCTCCAATCTCTATGTCTGTTGATGCTTCCCTTGCTACTAAAGGAGAAGCTATGTAAAACCTCATTGTTTCTTTGACCACCTAAAGTTTAATTAAGGAGAAACTAGTTATTATAAAACCGGGTAACGAATTTAAGGGACATGATAAATCCTCCAAAAATAATATGCTAAAAATCCGGGCTCTTAACTATTAGATGAAGACATATGAAAAAATCAGGGAAAAAGATTAAAAAAGAGGATTAGTGGAATCCACGTGTTACCATCTAATAGTTTTAGGAGGATTTTTAAGCTAATCTTTAGAACGATAAATCATTTTCCCGAATTTAAATTTGGTTGCTTTAATTGACGGTGGACTTGCCTGATCAAGATATGGAAATCTTGATTGAAGATCATCGGCTGTTGGAACCTGGTCACGCGGACCGAATGCATCTATCTCTTCAAGCAACTTTCGCTCGACTTCTGGATGCCCAGAAATCAGATAAACAGCACAGGATATTGTGAACGATGTCGTCGTTGATCCAGCAAGGAAGTGCTCGTACGTTAGGGCCCTGATGTAGTCTGGTGTGAATAACTGACTTGAAATTGTATTTGCTTCTCTTGCATTTAATATTAATGACAAGAAATCACTTGATCCTCTTTCTTTGTCTCGCATCTTGTTGTCCACAATCCTTTCGAGTGTATTGGTCAAGCTTTTGTTTGTCCGGTGAAGTTTCCAGTCCGTGGTCCACGGGATGTTCACAAATATGCGACGACAGGGCTGTTGGAGTATCGGGAGAATGAGGCCTAACAGGATTGACATGGAACCCGACAAGGTCATTTTGAGCATCGAAGTGGAGTATACGTGCTGCTTGATAAACAAGTTGGCGTCCTCCTGCTGCTGCTGCTGATGTTGGTCGGGTTGTTGACGACATAGGCCAAAGTCGGTACCAAAAGCGGCTTTTCCAATCACGTCCGTAGAAATTTTTAGTGCCAGTTCTTTAAAGTTTATGTCTTCATCCTCTCGAATATTTTCAGCAATGGCCTCAATATAAGATTGCATCATTGGCACTAATGTTGCCAAATGTGTTGGCTGGTACATTGAAACTATGGTGTTTCTCATACTTGACCATCTTTGATCCCTGTAGTTATATACAAGTATGTATTGAAACTTTTCTTTATAAGTGTAATTAAATAAATATATCAATGACCAAAAACCACCTTTTATCTTACTTAAAACAGAAAATATAAAAATATAAAAATAAATGTGTTTCACATCACCAGGACACAAGGCCGGTTAATGGTTTGTAGATCTATGTTAGATTGTAAAACTTCTTTTAACAAATGTATACAAAATTATATTGAGACACATGTTCATTAGGAATTTAGACCTAGATAAATTAAAAAACAAGTATATTGAAACATTTAAAGTACATAAAATATAATTAAAATGAATTTATCAATGCAAGTGAAAAGTGAAAAATACTTTGTCCAAAAGAGAGTTTTTTGATGAATAGGGGAAGCCAATATGGGAGAAGGCACGGTTCTATTGCCTATCTGCTTGAACTTTTTGATTCCAACTTCCCTGCATAGCTCTGCATCACCCACAATTACCAATGGTCGTCTTCCCATGTGAAACCTGAAAAAAGTTTCACATATTGTTTAATTTCTTCTAGTCAAATTGTAAGACATCTTTTATTAATGTAACTTGTAGTTTGAGCTTTTAATTATTATAATTTAAGTTGGGTTTAGCAAAAGACTATTGAAATTTATAAAACAATAGTAATCATGTTTTACCATTATTAGTTTAGGTAATACAATCACCAATATTAAAATAAAAATCAATTGTAGGATATATATATATATATATATATATAGTCGATACGTTGGTATTGAAGAGTAGTATGTGCGTATATATATATATAGTATTAATAATTAATTATTAACTAGTTATATGACCGCGCGATGAAGCGGTGCGGTGATGATGACGACAACGACATGTGGTGGTGGCGGCGTTGATGGTGATAGTAACGTGGTTATTAATATAAATATAATTGATATAAAAGAATGTATTGTAGTTATTTTAAGGGTTTGGGCTATATTGTAAATAACCTTATTAAAGATATTATAGATATATTAGGTGGAAGTATTTAAATTATTAAATTAATGAGATTGGTAATTTAAGTAAATCAAGTTCTTTTTTGAGAAAATTGGAGAGCCAAATGCATTATAAGGTATGTATTCACATGTCCACTCGATACGGCGGTGTTATGATAGCGGCAGTGGTGGTGGTGGTCAGAGACGGCTCGTTAGTTGTAAAGAGTTAGGCACAGGCCTAAGGCCCCTAAATTTTAATCTTTTAGGCTAGGCATACATTGAGCTTCTTTTTTAGAGCATGGTTATTTAGTAATTGGAATCATAAAAACCACACAACAATCGGTTCCCTTTTTCTGGTGAACATAAATGGATTTAACTCCCTCCAAATACCATCATTTTCTCTTAAAATCTAAGGTACTTTTACACTAAAATAATGTATATACGGCTACTTACTTTTAGAGATGCATCGATGTCTGTGGTTAGTAACTTAGTATTACTTGTTTCTTTGTATTTTTTTTTCCTTGCTAAAACCACATGTAATTTTGGTGTGTATTGTATATGCACCTACTTGAAACACATCGTAAGTACTTTTCATCGATCCTAATGTGCCAATGATATGAAACGGCTTTCAAAGTTGAATCTTAAAACCTGCTACACTTAATTTGTTTGCCAATGAACCAAGCCTCAAAATTGGTTCAGCCTAAGGCCCCCAAAAAGGTTGAACCGGCGTTGGTGGTGGTAGATATTCAAAGTAGTTAATCAAATTCTTTTTTGAAAAAATGATACGGGTCAAATGTTAGTATAGATATAGATATAAATTATTAATAATATATATTGAAACAGGAACTAATTGAACTATGTAAGAAGCATAAATTCGAAATCGAACCTGAAGACAGGGCCATATTTGTTGGCAAGAATGGTGAACAAATCAAGACCATGTATACTAAACAAATGCAAGTTTCCAACCAAAGGAAGAACTGGAGGACCAGGTACATGCCTAACATACCAAAGCGGTTCATAAAAATAAACCAAGGTTACAGTAACAGCCAATGCAAAAATAGTGAAAAATGATGATAAAAGTGAAGATGTCCATGCAAAGAACACTATTCCTGATCCAAACTGTTTGATTACATGACCAATGATTGATGGTTCCATCTAATTTGCTGAGATGATTAAGGTGGTGAACAAGAAGTGAGTATTTATGTTTTTCATAAAAAAGAAAAGAAAAATAAAAGTGGGCATAGAAATATAAAAGGGAATCATATAATGGATGCTAGCAGTTATTATTGGCATCTGTAAGGTAGTTTATCTTGTCATTATTTTCATTTTTTTTTCATTTAAAACGTATTTGTCTTGTCATTATCTTAAACTTTTATAAAAACGATTTTTTAAAGTGTGTGTTATTGTAAAGACTAAAGACAAGGGAGTCATACTCAATGTGACATCCGTTTATTTTTAATCTTCCGTTATTTGTAATGAACTTTCGGTTTTATGATATCGACTCGAAATCGTAGTAAAATTTCTTAATGTCGAGTACGAGTTAATAATGTGTTGGAATAAACATGGTTTGATTCAAGGGAAAATACTCACCAGATCATCCTGTGGAACCTGTAAAGGCATTAAATATGTTTGTCATTGGATTTGCGTTTCCAAAACAAGGTGATTAAGTGATAATGAAATGAGAAATTCGGCTAGGGTTTATGCACGAATCTCGAGAGAGAGAAACACACGATTTTAGGGTTTAATTATGTGTAGGGATTCACCTTAACTTAGAGTTAATTACCCTCTATTTATAATGAGAGTAATTACACATTCAACCCTTTAGTATTTACACATTCAACCCTTCTGGTGTTTAATGTGTGTATCATTAGTCCTCTTAGTTACAATCACCTAATGGGAAACCCTATACTACGTCTCTAAGAGTAAATACGTCCATCATATATTTACTTAGACATAGGGATTTCATTATCGTCAATTGTCATATCAGGAATGATAAACGATCAGTGACGGTCACACTAACGTGGTTCCAACATTCTCCCACTTGACCGAGCGATCATTTATCTATGAGTATTCAAATAAGTTCCGGAATAATACTCATTTTGTTTTAAACCGAAATCATAGCCAATAAGTATAGTCATAGAGAAGAACATCAACTCAGGACCCCCACTAGTCAAACTATGACTCAAATTTAAAACTAATAAGCAATGATCAATTGACTAAGACAAATTTTGTTACAATAATGTCAATACACCAATACGAGTACTCAAAGTGTAATTAATAGACAAACAAAATATGAATAAGGAGGATAATTTCATAACAATAAAACTAATGACCAAATAAGTACAATATGCTATTAAATTAAATTAAGTCTTTAGTAAGTCCTATCTTCGACACGTGTCCTACGAAGACACTAGGAGGAAGACCTTTGGTCATCGGATCCGCTAGCATATCATTCGTACTTATGTACTCAATACATAGAACATTTTCCTCAACCCGTTCGTGTACAAACAGATACTTTGTATCGAGATACAGCTCAGCGCCAACTGAACTGTTACTGTTCGAGAAAGTTACGGCAGCTGAGTTATCACAGTATAGCTTCAATGGTCTAGAAATAGAGTTGACAACTTTGAATCCACTAATAAGATTCCTAATCAACATCCCATGGCAAGTAGCATTATAAACGGTAATATATTCAGCCATCATGGTGGACGTTGCAGTCAGTTTCTGCTTATGACTCCGCCAAGAGATAGGTCCACTAGCTAACATGAAAATATACCCAGAAGTAGATTTCTTATCTTCTTTGCTTTTGGCAAAATCGGAATCGGAATAGCCTACTATTCTAGATTGTCACTTATTTTATACGTTAGTTTGTAGTCTTTGGTCCCTTGCAGATATCGTAAAACTTTCTTAGCCGCTTTCTAGTGTGCTAATCCGGGATTAGATAAGTAACGTCCAAGCATACCGGCAGTGTACGCAATATCTGGACGAGTACAAACCTAAGCGTACATAATGCTCCCAACTACTGATGAGTAAGGTATCATCCTCATTTGCTCCATTTCAATCTCAGTACTCGGACTTTGGAAAGTTCCGAATACGTCTCCTTTAACTACTGGAGCTACAGTGGGTGCGCAATGTTGCATGCTATAGCGTTCTAAAATCCGCTCAATATAGGCCCTTTGAGAACGACCTAAAATACCATTATGCCTATCCCGATGTATTTCGATACCTATAACATAAGAGGCATCACCGAGATCTTTCATGTCAAATTTCTACGAAAGCATCCGTTTCGACTCATGCAACATATCCAAGTTGTTACTTGCTAGTAGAATATCATCTACATACAAAACAAGGATTATAAAGTTACTCCCACTGACCTTGAGATAGGTGCATTGATCCACTTGATTCTTTATGAAGTCTTGTTCTTTAATGACTTCATCAAACTTAAGGTACCATTGTCTTGATGCTTGCTTCAACCCGTATATGGATTTCTTTAACTTGCAGACCATGTGCTCTTTACCTTTTGGAATGAATCCTTCAGGTTGCAGCATGTATACATCTTCTTGTAAGTCTCCATTTAAGAAAGCTATTTTGACATCCATCTGATGTAACTCAAGATCAAAGTGAGCTACTAATGCCATAACGATCCTGAAAGAGTCTTTACGAGACACAGGAGAAAAGGTCTCTTGATAATCAATTCCAGCCTTCTGAGTATAGCCTTTCGCAACCAATCTGGCCTTATAGCGTTCGACGTTTCCTTTCGGGTCTAATTTGGTTTTAATGCCCCATTTACAACCAACAATTGTGGATCCTTCAGGAAGTTCAACCAATTCCCACACGTCATTATGCTTCATGGGATTAAGCTCGTCAATCATGGCTTCATTCCACTGAGTGGATTGGTCACTATTAATGGCTTCTCGATAGGAAGTAGGATCAATAAGTTTTCCAATGTCCTCAACTTCAGCGAGATAAGTTATGAAGTCATCAAAATTAGTGGCCCTACGTGACCTCGATGATCTCCTGAGTTGATTCTCGGGATTTTCGGAAGATCCTTCAGCATTAGTGGTCTCATTATTAGCATTAGGAGGAGTTGGATCAGTGACATTCGGAGTAGCGTTCTGTACAAGAGGAATTATCGGAGGAGTAATAATAGCCGACAAATCGCTTCCCTCCGCTTCTTGTACTTCTTGCAAATCGAAGTTATAATTTGACGTGCTCCCACTGATCTCTGAGTTCTCTAGGAACGTGGCATGCTGCGTATCAGTGATGCCAGTAGTGTGGGTAGGACAGTAAAACCGATAACCTTTTGAGTGATCCGGATAACCAACAAAGAAACATGTAATAGTCTTAGGATCAAGTTTCTTTAAGTTAGGACTTAGGATTATAGACTTTAGCTTCAGCAGGACAGCCCCATACTTTCATATATTTAAGACTCGGTTTCTTTCCTGTCCAGATTTCATGAGGGGTTTTAGGGACAGATTTTGAAGGAACCCTATTGAGTATATGAACGGCTGTTTTTAAGGCCTCAGTCCAAAGGAAAGTAGGTAAGTGATGTGCAAAATCGAGCTTTAAATTTATAAACTAAAACTACCAAAGAACTCACTACTACGCACTCACGGGCAGTGGACCCGATCGTTTGTAATATAGTTAAGAGGTAAGTCTGAGTTCGTTCTCAGGGACTGTGAAATGATTAGTTGCTTGTAAAATAGTTTGGAAAACGGGTGTTGCTTCGAAATTCCTTTTTGACAATTAAATAAATAGGTTTGCAAAATGATTGCATAAATTTAAAAGAAAAGTTCAGACAATATAATTAAAAGTCATCCACCTTGACTTCCCTTGACTTCAAATGTGATTGCATTTGATAAAGAACAAATTCTCTAGAGTTTAAAAGATAATCGTGAAAAGATTAAGCTACTCACGTGGTACCACCAACCGTGAACAAATTATCGAATCACCTAACTTCTAGTCGAATTACCCAAGCCGATACCACCAAAACCAAGACAATTCTTCTAACAATCAGTTTTATTGACTATCAAATTATCAATTGAACCTATGTGACAATAACGTGGTACCACCAACCGATATCAATCACGTTGACAAAATTAATCTTTTCTTAAAATGATATTCACTATCATACCATGAACTAGTGATAATTACTTATAGACAAGTAACATTTTAAAATCACATATACATCCTACTGGTACCACCAACGAAGAATCATATGCAACCAATATCGAAATTAATTAATGAAAAGAATTAATATCATCAAGATCACAGAACAACGATAATTAAATAAACCCTTTTTGAATTAAAAATATAGCAATCACATTATCCGTCTAGTTTCATCAAGGTGGATGATTAAACAGTTAGCCACTCATGATCAATTCACAATAATGAATAAAATAGAAGAGAAACATGATGTACCAATTGTTTGAAGAAAATAAAATGCAAGACAATAATGTGGATACGATCTAGATGGGTGCCCGTAATATCTTCGATGAGTCCGCCTAAGTGAAACACTTGATTGGAGAAGGAAGAATCCTGATAGAGCAGCTCCTAGAAAGAGTTTGGATACCCTAATTTTTGACTTAGGTTTTTGCTTAAATACCATCTGAAAATCTGATGCAGAACCGACCTAGATTTCTTTTCCCCGTGCACCCACTGCGGCGCAGTGGGTCTTGACTTCTCCTCACTGCGGCGCAGTGAGGCATTGGTCAACTTGACTGCGGCTGACTGCGGCGCAGTGACTTGTGTGACCACCACTGCGGCGCAGTATGAATCCACGGCCTCTTTTCTTCTTCACTTGACTGCGGCGCTGTCCTTATGTTGCCATCCCCACTGCGGCGCAGTGGGGGTTTGTCCAGTAATTTTTGTGGATCAGGACTGCGGCGCAGTGGGCTTGTGCATCCCCACTGCGGCGCAGTCAAGAGCTTGTATAGAACCAACTTGTTTCGGTCTCGATTACTTGCTAAGCTCTTCCGTCTCGTCCATTCAAATCAACTCTCATCAACATAACGTACTTTCTGGCCAATAATCACCCGAAAATGTACCAATTAGACGCGTAACCTGTTTAGAGCCTGTAAACACTAACAAACACCATAAACGCGCCAAATGCATACAAAAACGACTAAAAACATATATTAAAATGGCTAATAACGATGTGGGTAATGGGTATAAATTAGTTACATCCATAAGTTAGTGTTGGCAAGCATACTTCTCACCATGTCCATTAGGCTTCTATTTCTCCTTTCAGCAACACCATTTTATTGAGGAGAACCAGGCATGGTGTATTGGTTAATTATGCCATGATCCTTACAAAAGTCATGGAAAAGACCAGCGGCTTGACCAACATTCCAAAACCCTAACTTTTGCATTCTAGCCGTTCGTGGAGACCTTTTTCCAGATTTTTCATCTATTGAACCATCTTTAAGGATTTCTAGCACGATTGGATTATTCTCGTTATTTTCGTTCCATTCTTTGTATTCGGTAACGATGAATTCTCTCTATTTGATTTGTTATTCGTATTTTAATATGAGTGGCTAATCGCCTTCTCATCCATCTTGATGGAGTGAGACAATATGTAAAGATTGCATTATTTTTATAATTCAAGTTGATTTAATTTAACGTTGTGTCGTGATCTTAGTTTATTAATTCTTTATCATTTAATTATTGATTTCGGATAATTTTTGCACAATTGATATCGCCTATTTTATATATATTTATTTTATGCGATATCGTTTATACTTTTATGTTTGAATTATCGTCGTTTTTATAGACTTTTATACTTAATATTTGTTTTATTTGGATGATAGGTCTATGAGATGAAATTTGACATGAATGCGTTGAATCGAGCAATTTATGAAGATAGTTTCAATTTGTGCTAAAATGACTTATAAACTTTGCTGTATGTGAGTTTGAATGAATGGACAATACTCTTAGTATTATAAAAGTGGTGATGTTGTTGGTGTGCTCGGTCGAGAGAAAAGAGAACAAGTCGAGTGGCCTTTGGGCTGTTGTTCGTAGCCCATCAAAAGAGAGAAAGACATGGGCTACAGAGGAGAAACGGCCCAGCAAAGAAAAGAACAAGTGGGGCAGCCCACTTGGGCCAGATCATTCGTGAGCCTAGAAGAAAAAGAGGGCGCAACCTCTTGTTTTGTAAAAAATAGGTCGGCGAGAAAGGAGTCCTAATCTTGGGATTTAAGAAAACTAAACTACAAATATAAGATTGAGGTGCTTGACAAAAGGAGAGGGAGGAGGGAATCGAAGAAGAGTCGGTTAGTAGGGAATTTGTTTTTGAGGTCGGTTCGTGTGGAACAAAAAGGAGAGAGGTCGGTGCGTGAGGTTGAGAGCCACAAGCAGAAAAAAATAAATTGGTTTTTCCTTTCTTGTATTCGTCAAATAGCAGCAGCAATTCGATCGTCCCTTCCATCTCACATTGTTCGATTACTTTACTTTCTCTATTTTAGTTATTAGTTACAATATTACAAGATTTTAATTACTATACAATTAGTATTATGGATTCTATTTATTCGGTAATTTTTAGTTTTATTTGTCTTGTCATGAGTAGCTAAGTATTTTAATCATCTACTTAGATGAAGTGATACAATGAATTATGGTTGCATATTTTATGAATTCAATATTGATAGTTAAACGTTTTGTCGAGATCTTAATGTTTTGAGTTTTTGTTCACTTATCTCTTGTTGTTGATGATGTATGAACGATTTAGAGGTATCTAAGTTTAGGATTACATTATTCTAGTTAATTGGGTACAGTCAATAGGTGTTAACTTGTGGTAACAAGATAATAAACGACAGTAGATAATAGAATTCAAAGTGTTAACGGTTTGGTAAAATCGGTAGATGAAATTGTTTGCAATAACAAATCAAATTAGTCAATTTAGTAGGTCTTGATAGGGAAGGTGGTAACCGGATCTTAGGGATTGAATAATTGGTTAATGGGTTCGGATAGGGTAATAAGTTAGGTGGCCAACTAGTGAGTTCTTTGTCTAACCTCGTTATTAAATCAATATATTGAATTGGTTTTAACTTAAGTGCAACCTAAATAAGTTGTGTCATGGAGTCAAAGTAGATGATCTTTTAATTAATCTTGATATACAAATTCTCTTTTCAATAAATTCTACGGCCGGAATTTCTAACTCTTTTTAATTTTAAACTAACTTTTCAAAATCCAAGGTGACGGGAGTTCTTAAAATCCAAAACTCTTTTTTTTAAACTTCATTAAACTCGCTTACTCTTAATCAGTCCCTGTGTTCGATCCTGGACTTACCTTTAAACTATATTGCATATGAACGGGTCCACTGCCCGAGAGTGTGTAGTAGTCAGTTCTAGGGTATTTCTTGTTTATAAATTTAAGACTAGATTTTGCACATCAACAATCTTAGTGGCAACTCGGGTTTGGTAGAAGTTATTTTGATCGCTTAGTTGGAAGCGATTGGTTCTATGACGGGTACGGTAAAAGGTAATTAATAATTAATAAGAATTAATGGGTTAATGGTTGGGTACAATCAAAAGACACATTTGTTATCTGAAATGATCAAAATCATTGTTGAATTAGTAAAGTTATAAAAAGGTGTCTCGGGGTACCGGTCTTAATAATGGAACTAGTTTAAACAAGAGAGTCAAATGAAGTTGTTAACTTGACGGGTACGGGGTTGGCGATCAATTTAAGTCTCGGTTATTTAATCAACTAAATTGAATTTGAACTTAATCAAATATGCAATCTTAACATGTTGTCGAGCGAAATCAAGATGGGTGACCTTTAAACTATTGTTTAAAACAACAAAATCTTTTTTCGATTAATCCTGAGGGATTACTAACAAATTTCACTGACTTTGCAATGTGGTAATTCGGCCACAAAACCCCCATTTTCTTCAATCACATTTCTTAAGACAATTGCTTACAAAAGTCCTTGTGAACGATCTCGGATTTACCGGTTACTATACTGCATGCGAACGGGTACACTGCCCGTAAGTGTGTTGTAGTCAGTTTTCCAGTGATTCGTGTTTATAAATTTAATAACTAGATTGATGTGTTAAATCGAGTAATAAAATTTATAAAACACGAACTACTAGAAAACTGACTACAACACACTTACAGGCAGTGAACCCGTTTATATGCAGTATAGTAAACCGGAAAATCCGAGGTTGAACACAAGGACTTTGTAAGCAATTGTTCAAATAAAGTAATTCAGATTAAAAAGGGGTTTTTATGGCCGAGTTGCCACGTTGCAAAAGTTAGTAATCCCGTAGGATTAATCGAAAAGAGAATTTGGTTGTATTTTATGACAAAAGAGATTTAAAAGTCATCCGTCTTGACCTTGCTCATCAACATGTTCGGATTGCACATTAATGAAGCTCAAATTTAAATTAAGTTGATAAAGATAATCGTGACAAAACAAAGACACAAACTGGTACCACCAACGTTTGTAAAATTATTTAAATCACCTAATTAATCAGTTCCTTTGTAAAAGCTGGTACCACCAACGCTTAAAAAAATTTCCCTAACCAACTAGTTTGTTTGACTATCGAATTAACAATTGTACCTATGTGAAGATAACGTGGTACCACCAACCGTTACACAATACGTTGACAAAATAACTCCTTTTATTAAATGACATTCACTATCATACCATGAACTAGTGATAACTGTTTATAGACAAACAATTAATAGAAAATCACATACGTATTCAACTAGTACCACTAACGAAGAACACATATGCCACCAATATCAAATAATAATTAATAAGGAATTAAATCATCAAGATCACGATACAACGATAATTGAAATCAACTTAGAATTATAAAATTGTGCAATCCTACATATTATATCACTCCATCAAGACGGATGATAAAAAGATTAGCTACTCATGGGAAGACAAATAAAATTAACAACTATCATATAAATAAAATCCATAATAATAAAGTCTTAACAATAAGCAACTAATAATAATAATAATAATAATAATAATAATAATAATAATAATAATAATAATAATAATAATAATAATAATAATAATAATAATGAGTTTGAAAAGTCTAACGAGATTGATGAACGCTCAATGATGTATTCCACTTTTTATGCGGCTGCTGCTTCGAACGAAAAACCAAAAACAAAGTGTTTTCGTCTTTTTGCGGCTGACTTCCTACACCACAGTCCAGTTCTCCAAATCCCACCGAACCGACACCTCCTATTAATTGTAACCTAGTATATTTTTTTATTGAGTTGCTTGCAAAAATATATATACTCCAGTTGTTGATGTTGTTTGCTGCGTACAAAAACAAAAGGCCACCGCCTCTTTTCCTTCTTTTGGGCCGGACGCAAGACAAGAGGAGCCAAAGCCCACTTTGGCTTTCATTTTTTTTCTTCTTCTGGGCTGCTACTTCACTAGTAGTATACTCTCTCGGCTGAATAAGCAACGAGACCACCACCACTTTTTGTACTCATATTTATAAGTCCATATTATTTGTTGCAGCCACTCCTCATCTAGTCGAGTCCAAAATACGCCATTTTATGTAAACATTTTAGCCTCACTTTGCCGTCTTATGTCTTGTAACTCTATTTAACCGAATCATCTTTTGTGAACCTCAAAAGTGTCGTTTCTTCCAGAATTACGCTAAAGTACCTGTTAGTAACCTGAAACACTAACAAATACCATAAACGTATCAAATATATACTAAAACGACTCAAAAACTATGCTAAATCAACTAAACACATTGTGGGAAATGGGTATAAAATACGACACATCATAGATTTCACACATCAAGTTTTTGGCGCCACTGCCGGGGACTTAGTTTAAGTAGTTGTTCAATTTTGTGATTTGATCCTTTATCACTTGTGAGGAAGTTAATTGCTTTCTTAGATTAGCGAAATTTAGTGTTATTTTTTTTTTTTTTAGTTCTAGTCCATTGTATTGTTTAGTTTTTCTCTTCCATTTGTGCTTTTCACTGGGTGTGTAGTTTTTGTTTTGTAGTATTAGCGTCCTCATGGCAGATCAAGACTACGAGTTGGGGGCAGAATATCCGGATGAGATTCATAACTTTAAGCAATTGCCCGATGAAACATGGTATGAAGCATGGTTGAGGATGAGATACATAGTTGATAAGTTAACCATGAACAACATTGTTGTTGGTGAACTTGTTAACATATATTTGTATGCGCTAAATGACAAATCATACGAAATTATAGATGAGGGAATAGTAGGCATGAATACCGATGAGGTATTTGATTTTATAGAAGAGTTCATTCACCATAACGAATTTGTGTATGTTCCCAAAAATGAAACAAGATGGCAAGAAGAATATGAGATTTCAGAAGAGAACGAAACAGATACTTATGAAATCTTGGAAAATGAATTTCATACCCAACCTCCTGAAAGCCAAAAATATCAAAAGATATCAAAAGATACAGGATTCCATACAAATCTTGAATACTGATGCAATGGAGGAACCACACGTGTCTCTTCCACAATCTGACTTTGGTGAAGTGATTTTGGAAGAGTTTAAAGAAAATTTTATGGAACCCAGCAATGTTAGAGTAGGATAGTATCACAGGAACAAGTATCATGTCCACAACCTGTTATTGGAGTCGACTCGAGAGAATATGAGTACCAATTGACTTATTCGGAACAAAACAAACTATTACTCATTAGCAGAAAGCCGGTGGTCGAAGAAATTGATTTGAAGATATGTTCCTTCTTCCTTGGTAAGGTATGTGATGTTTCTTATGACAATTCAACTCTTGCTAAATATATCTTGCAGGATTTAGAAGATGAAGTTAGTATAGACTTGGATGAGGAGCTGGTAACTGGTCTAACGAAGAGGATTGAGCTTGAACATATCAAAATGTTTGAATTACCGACAGTTCAAGCATGTTTTCAATTGGTGAGCAATAAGAGGGAGCTAGAGGGAGCGTCGGCTACTTTCCTCATTGATAAGTGCCTAATTATCTCTCAAGTGAGACGTGTTTACTCTTTAGGTAACCCAATATTGTTTGATAGTTATAAATTGATGAATTGGGTAGATTTCGTGGATTTAAAAATGGATGTGATAGATTATTTAAATGGAGATTTTAAAGAGGTGAATTTTAAAGAATGGGAAATGATAAAGTTTAAGTTCACTTATTTTTTTACCTTACTCGTGTAGGCCACCAGACTTTTTATGTCTAGGTAATGTTAACAATTGGATTCTGACAGGGGTGAAAGGTAAATATTTTTCACTGTTTAAGGGTAGACCGCCCAACACTTTAAGTGTGGGGGAGGCAGAAACCCCACCTTGGTAATTCTGTGAGGATCGAGTCTAGCTAAAGACTCGTTAATAAATTAAGCTCTTCTCGGGAGGTAACCCGTGCGTCATATTTTATTTCCATTTCCGTTTGAATAATTAGGGGTAGAATAATGCATGCTCTATTATATATCAGTTGGCTTTTAATTGTGTTAATGGTGATAGCAAGTTGATTGTCATATGCATATGATGGCAGTAAGTTCAGCACTCATTTTCTTGTTGACATCATTCACGCATGGAACAATACCCGACAAGTTTTCTTGTTCTTTATTTTGCTTTTTGTTTACTTTCCCTATTTCCCATAGTTTGCTTTAGTTTCTTGGACATTGAGGGCATTTTCCAACTTAAGTGTGGGGGGTGGTAAATTGGAAAAGTCGAGTATTTTAGAGGAATTTTGAAACTTTTGCATTCTTGTCCTTATAGTTAATTGCTTTTGTCACCTAATTATACATATAATGAAGCAATTTAACTACATCCTTGGTACAAACTTTTAATATATGGAATGTGTTTTGACTGATTAATGTGGCATCCCTTCTGGAATGCGTTGATTCTATAACTTTTCCTGGTTGATCGTTCCATGATTTTCTAGATGAAGAAGAGGCAAAATTAGGATTTAAACCTTTGTTCTTTGTTTATTCACCCTTTGTTTCGTAAAAAAATTGTTATGTGCATGTTTTGTAATGTGCTTAGTAGCTAACTACACTGGTTAGTGAACCACTCATTTAAAACCCTTATGTTGCACTCACTTTTAGTGCAAGAAACAATAGAAAACATGTTGTCATTAGCCTGTTCTTTGTTAAATCTACCTAAATATAAACCTTTCCTCGCCATACCGATAGTCGAAGTCCTGGTGGGTCATTGGTTGCCTTGCTAGTGGATGGTTTGGGTTTCACCTTATTATGTCGGGTCGGGATATTCTCATTTGTTGGGGGTAATTTGATTTCGTCATAGCTGTTGGAAAAGTCTAGATTGTTCATCTTAGCATATTTTGTAAATGATTTGTCACTGTTTCAATGTTATGTAAGAGAATACCAATTAGTCAGAGTAAAAGTAGCTCACAAAAAAAATGAATAAAAAGAATTGAAAAAAAAACAGAAAATGAAAAAAATGAGCTTGGGCTTTCAATT
The DNA here is from genome assembly GCF_010389155.1 of Erigeron canadensis. Classification (NCBI taxonomy): domain Eukaryota; kingdom Viridiplantae; phylum Streptophyta; class Magnoliopsida; order Asterales; family Asteraceae; genus Erigeron; species Erigeron canadensis. Next base: position 1,671,162 of record NC_057766.1, on the reverse strand, counting down.
GGTATTTCTCCTTTTTGTCGAATCATTTTATGTAAGTTGGTACATCGTTATAACCAACAAAGTGATCTTAAATTGATATATTTGATTAGAGTGTTTTAAGTTTGCAAGTTTGTTTAAGTCAACATTGGTTAGATTTGGTTGATAAGTTATTTGATTGTCATACACCACAATGTTGTCGGTTTTAGGATCGTTCTATTGGGGATATGGTCGGGAGAACTTCTTGGGATATGGACCGTTGGCAACTAATGACATGGGATTGTTTGGACTAGACTATATGTGAAAACTTTGTTAAATGTTGTGTTAGTTATTTGTTAACACTATTTGTTTACCCAAATTTCCATACCCTCGTTTAAATACCTTGTTTAGACATGCTACACCCCGTAAAGTCCTCTTCTGATAGACAAAACAAAAAGAGTATGCATCTTCAACCAATGTAGGAACGAACCTTGTACAAGCCTATGGTTAAAAAAGTATGCATCACGACTTGGCTATTGAGTGATTATTCAAATATTCAACCCCAAGAGTAAGTTAGTTGGAGTAGGATAGGCGAGATATCACTTATTCGTTTCTTTGTGCTTAGTCGTGTTATTAAGGCTTATATATCAGTCAAATATTGTCAAACATTCCGGTTTTCATTTAAGATTAAAACTGTCTAACCATTTATTCTCATTTTTTATTGTGGTTGAGCTTCTTTTTGATTACTGAAATGTGGTTCCATGAAGTGTCAAGGTGTAATTTGTTTCCAGCCTGAATTGCTTGAGGACAAGCAAAGCTTAAGTGTGGGGGAATTTGATATGTCGTATTTTATACCCATTTCCCACAATGAATATAGTTGTTTTAGCATGGTTTATAAGTCGTTTTTGTATACATTTTGTGCGTTTATGGTATTTGTTAGTGTTTTAGGCTACTGACAGGTGTTTAAGCGTAAATCTGGAGAAAACGACATTATTGAGGTGAAATAAGTGCTAACGGATGATTCCTGAAGCGTTTGGATGAAGATAGCAGAAAGTCAATGAAAGTCAAAGCTGGAAAGTGGGGAGTTGCCCCGCAACTTGTAGTTGCCCCGCAATAGGAAAACAGAGAAGAATTGTTGCCCCGCAACACCTTCAGCTTTAAATCATTGGAAGTTAACAAGTCAATGCGAAGCTAGACCTAGTTGCCCCGCAACTAGGTCCGAATCTGGGCAAAATTTTGGAAACATATATATAACATGCTTAATCATTCCAAAACTCTAACTTTTGCATTCCAGCCGTTCGTGGAGACCTTTTTTCAGATTTTTCATCTATTGAACCATCTTTAAGGATTTCTAGCATGATTGGATTATTCTCGTTATTTTCGTTCCATTCTTTGTATTCGGTAACGATGAATTCTCTCTATTTGATTTGTTATTCGTATTTTAATATGAGTGGCTAATCGCCTTCTCATCCATCTTGATGGAGTGAGACAATATATAAAGATTGCACTATTTTTATAATTCAAGTTGATTCAATTTAACGTTGTATCATGATCTTAGTTTATTAATTCTTTATCATTTAATTATTGATTGCGGATAATTTTTGCACAATCTTAGTGGCAACTCGGGTTGGGTAAAAGTTATTTTGATCGCTTGGTTAGAAGCGATTGGTTCTATGACGGGTACGGTAGAAGGTAATTAATAATTAATAAGAATTAATGGGTTAATGGTTGGGTACAATCAAAAGACACATTTGTTATCTAAAATGACCAAAACCATTGTTGAATTAGTAAAGTTATAAAAAGGTGTCCCGGGGTACCGGTCTTAATAATGGAACTAGTTTAAACAAGAGAGTCAAATGAAGTTGTTAGCTTGACGGGTACGGGGTTGGCGATCAATTTGAGTCTCGGTTATTTAATCAACTAAATTGAATTTGAACTTCATCAAATGTGCAATCTTAACATGTTGTCGAGCGAAATCAAGATGGGTGACCTTTAAACTATTGTTTAAAACGATAAAATCTTCTTTCGATTAATCCTAAGGGATTACTAACAAATTTCATTGACTTTGCAACGTGGTAATTCGGCCACAAAACCCCCATTTTCTTGAATCACATTTCTTAAGACAATTGCTTACAAAAGTCCTTGTGAACGATCTTGGATTTACCGGTTACTATACTGCATGCGAACAGGTACACTGCTCGTAAGTGTGTTGTAGTCAGTTTTCCAGTGATTCGTGCTTATAAATTTAATAACTAGATTTCATACATCAAACCCTTCTGGTGTTTAATGTGTGTACCATTAGTCCTCTTAGTTACAATCACCTAATGGGAAACCCTATACTACGTCTCTATGAGTAAATACGCCCATCATATATTTACTTAGACATAGGGATTTCATTATCGTCAATTGTCATATCAGGAATGATAAACGATCAATGACGGTCACACTAACGTGGTTCCAACATAATGTACATTCAAACTTGTAGTCCTCGCAGTTAATATTTTGAGTTGAGTCCAGATTTGTAGTTATGGTTTCTATCTAGACTATGATCAGGGATGCCCCTAAGGAATAACTATGGGCCTAGGACGAGCCAAGAGAAAAAGTCCCTAAGCTCCGAGCGGCAATTTTGATCCGACGACCTAAAATCCTATATACGTGCGTAGTACCGTTTTAATCACCCAATCAGGATGCTTATAGTTATAATTAAATCTCACGAAACTATATATAATATACAACATAATGCGTATATGTAATTTACATATATTTATCAATGTATGTATATATATAATTTTAAAAATCAGGCCTGCCTTTAAAATAATTGGGCCATGTGCGGTTGTCCATTTCGTGCTATGCCTAAGTCTCTCATGATTATGATGTAATTGTACTTTTGGACAAGTAGCACCTTACTAGTTGATTTTTAATATAATTATGTCGTTTTTAAAAAGATAATGTACACTCAAGTTATACAATTATCCTTTGATCTTTTCTCTTTATATAACTAAACGATTACATATTTTTGCTTAGTTGACATTTGTGACATCATGTCATGTAAATTTTTGTATTAGTTGTCATTTTTCATTAATTTCCTAAGTTTAAGTCACCATGTGTATCCATGTCATTTACATTAATCATAATCATTAATCTTAATCATCATTAATTAATAAAAATAAAAATATCTCTATATAACTAATCATTAATATTAACTTTCATATTTTTGAGTATAAAAATATTTATATACGTTATACTATATATGTTTTTTTATTAAATCAATGATAATTATCTTTCTTAAATGAAATTGTTTATTATACTATGTTTATTTTTTTTAAAAGTATTTATTATGTTATACTTCAAAAATATATATTATAAAAATGATTTGTATGAGTTATAAATATTTGTGTTTCATTAGTCATGTTTTAATATATTTTATGTTAATCATATATTTATAATGTATAATTTTATTGTTTTTCATCAGTCATAATCTAACAATTTTTTTGTATTATCATTATCATGAATTATGAATAATAATGTAATTATTAAATATTGTATTTTTTATTTATATTTTTAATAAACTTGCATAATATTTGGGTTTAATCTAGTATAGTCCGAATCGACCTCCAACACTATCTTGGATCCAGGTATAGTCTAACGGAATAAAATTACTTTGACTAATATCTAGCAATATACGTAACGTACTTGACTTCTAATAAATGGCAACTTAGTTATGACTCAAAAGTGTTCCATAGCTGATGTATATAAACCGACATCGAGTGAATAAATAATCTAAGGACTCCGAGTCTTCTTCACCATACTTTTTGATGCCATAATAAAATCATTTTCTAGATCCTTTAATTACTTGTTGATCAAAATCAGTTAGTCAGTTAGATATCTAATATGAACTTATCTAAGATTTCGAACAAATGTGTATCTTTTTAAGAAGAAACGATGATTAATGAATTAATTCATGCTACCAACACAACTTATTCATATAAATTACATAAAACTGCGAAAAAAAGAGTATCATAAAGTACCCATCTGCGTCGCTAATATCTGTTTTGTCTAAAAAATAAAAATAAAAACAACCGCCAAATACAAAAGGAAAAAATACATAAAAAGTTAATCTTTTTACACAAACTTTCTATTAAAAAAAACCTATTTAATTTTCGCCTATTTAAAGAATCCAATTTTTAAAAAATTTCCAATAAAGGGGACGTCGTTATTTTTTAACGTCATCCCTCCGTTGAGTGTCATGTCACCACTGCCACATAATCAAAATTATTTACGTGAACTTTGACTGAAAATAAATATATATGTGTTTTTTTTTACACAAAAACACATTCAAATCGCGAAATATTCAATCAGAATTCCTTTTATACAAAAATTTTCAGTCAAACCACTAGGTAATAGCCTAGTGGCCACTAGCCGACAATTTCCATAGGGGATCCTGGGTTCGAGTCTAGCTTGTCAAAGGCAAACTTAAGATAATCAGAGGATTATTAAGTGGATGAGAATCATCTGGATACTAGCTTGGCTGGGGGATTAGTGGGTACAAAATCGTACATCAAAATAGAAGGTTTCCAGGGCCTACAACGAAGTTATGTTTGTCGCTAATCAAAGCCTAAATAAGAGGCCTCCAATTACCCTTTTTTTTGGTCAAAATCAAAGGCCACATAAGCAATTTTGATGATGTGGCAGTGGTGACATGTCACTTAACGAAGGGCTAACATTAAAAACTAATGACGTTCCTTTTATTGTGAAATTATTAGAAATATGATCTTTTAAATAGACAAAAACTAAATAGGTCCCCTATATAGGAAATTTGTATGAAAAGTTACCTTTCATGGATTTTCCACAACACAAAATAGTCATTGTTCAACATTTCAAAAGTGTTTCACTGTTATATCAAGCTTGATAGTAGCTCTCAAATTTGCTATATCAAGAAACTCGGTGGTCATGATTCCATACCCTCTCACAAACCGAAAATAACCTGTTCCTGAGACAACCGAAAACTCCCTTTGTTTTAACGTAAAAGGATCGGCTCCTTGAATCTCTAGTGTGCTTCCCTTATAGTCCCCTTGAGTGAACATGATCGAAAATATCATGTAAAACGCCTTCCCATCTAACTGACTATTAACATACATTCCTTGCGCTTTTCCGATTTCTTTAGACTTAGAATCGGGGTCCATGGTTACCGGATCATCATGTGCTAAAAGGGTCCCAAAATGCATAATACTAGTCGTGGGACCGTCTTTTCCGGCCACTGTCATTGCTGACTTGTCATCACCACTAAGGTTGTCATGTACATAGAACACTAGATTGGTTTGTTTATGTTTATTTTTTGAAAAATTGTATCCCCAATATAATAGAGGAATGACAATTAGTGGGATGGAGAGTGATGCAACAAAGAGAGGTTTCGACATGTTTTTTTCGACAGAAATTTGGAAGCGAGATTAAGGTTGTTAATCAGGATATGTTCAAGTGTGTGTAAAGATGCTTATAATATGATATTATTTGTGATTAAATAATATATAATTGGTTCATAGTGCCAATCGAATTGTTTTATGTGAAAAGGGACATTAAGTATATATTGTCCTTTATTGAACCTCGATTATAGATATTTTGTTAATATGTGTTCAAGTAGTATCAAACTAAAAGATTAATGCTTTGAAGTGATTTCAACAAGATGCTGGTACGAATGTTTTTGTCTTTTTGAAGTAACCAAGATGCAAGAATCAAAGAGACTTTTACGTACTTTTCAAAGTTAAAAATCAAATAATAACTTTTTAACTTTTATCAACACTCACATTGGTAGTCTCGATCACTTAAGAAAACGGGTATCAGTCATGTTATCGTATTGGGTTTAGTACACTGTGTAACCATATTTAAATTTTATTCTTTGTATGTAACTTATTTTTTGTCGGTTTACTAGTATCTAAAGGTTTTATTCTTTGTATATGTAACTTATTTTTTGTCGGGTTAATAGAATCTAAAGGTAATCAACTATATACTTTTTGTTTATGATTTGTCTCCTACTAGTTTGTTATTTTTTTTTGAAAGGTGAATTTTGCTTGAAAATTCCTGTCGCAATTCGACAGCGAGAGGTATAACATACGTTATCTTAACTGGGTCCGCGTTAGAGAGTTCTCTCGAAGTAGAAATGTCTATTTCAAACACCCAATGGGGGGAAAACCACCTACCAATCTGCCCGAAGGCACGACGATTAATAGGGGTAAACCCTGCCCTCTCAGACTTGAACCTGGGTATACCCAAGTCAAACCATCATAGAAGGACTACCTATATCTCAAAGTTAATGAAATAAAGATTCGAACCTGATACCTAAAGATCATCAGAGGAATTCCAAACCATTACACCAACTAATCATTAATTACTAGTTTGTTATTTATTTCAGGTAGGTAACTTGTTTTTGTGTCACATTAAATACACAAGATAAACATTGGCCGGGATGTAATTCAATAAATAGACGATTCAATTTTGGAGTTCATTTAGATATTGATAAAAATAAAATAAAATAAAAAGGGAAATGCTTGTGCATAAAAAAACTTGTATATTCCATATTAAAAGCCTGTCTCCTGATTTTCATGGTAAATATACAAACAATTTATGCACCTTAAACACAGCCCTTAGGGCTATATTTAGCAAACCCCAAATAAAAAAACAGACAACATCAAATCAGATAGTTTAGTACAAAGATTATTAGTTTATAGCTTTAACTCATTGATGTGTCATTTTTTTATTATTGGAACGAGATACGTTACCCGGGCTTTGCCTCGGGAGAAATTATATTTATTGTGTTCCGTACTATGTAAGAATTATTACTTGCTTTTAGAAATATTATTTAGCTCAAAACCTGAGTTGATATTGATTTTTTAATGGGTAAGCAATTATAAATTAGAAAAATTTGACGGTATAATTTTATAACAGATTAATACATTATGTAAATTCTAAAAGATAATAAGTATGAAAATAGAATATTTAAAATAAAAAAAAAACAAAATAATAATACAAACATAATTAAAGCTAATTTCCCGTATCATTGAAAATAGAAAGTGAAACCAAAATAATCCATAATAATAAAACATCAATCGAAATAACATTGAAACTGAAAAGTATTGCAAACAAATTTTTCTGAGATGGTTAGGTGTATATATTGAAAACATACACCTTACTCTTATGTGTATATATATTATGTAATAGTTCACTTGTACTAAGATGAGATAATTTTAAAAAGAGAAACGTGAGTATGGGGCTGTTATGCACCCAATTTGGGTGAAAAACCTTTCACATACCAATATTTTAATATTTTGAATAAATGTTTGACCCCTCATGATTTTTATGGTTTAAAAAGTGATGGGTTTTTCACCCAACTTAAGTGTCTAACAACATCATATTCTCTTCCCCTTTTAAAAATGTTACAAACTTAAAAAATAATAATATACAATTAAAATAAGTGATCATTTATAAATAAATTGGAAGCAATTTAAAAGATCAAAACATAATTTATAAAGCTCAAAATTAAGAATATAAGATAGGTCCAAAAGAAAATGAAGCATTCCATTAAGAAAATGAAAATGGGCCCAAAGAAATAAAATAGCCCGTTACTATTCTTTACTCGCATTTCCGTACCTTTGTTTTTAATATATATATATATATATATATATATATATATTAACATCCTGGACTCGGATGTAAGACAGAATTGTAATATTTAAATTTTTAAATGACACATGACGTTTTATTAAAGCGATATGTGTCTTTTATCGAAGATTATTCTATTTCTCGGATAATATATATTGAAAACTTTTTTGATAATTAATACTGTATTAGATTTAGATACCTAAATATAATTAGAATTCTTATTTAAAATTTCGATTGATACATTATTTCTTTATTATATTGATAGTAATTTACATTTTACAAAAGCATAATTTATTTATGTATATAAAGAAAGCTTCTTTAATCAATTAACAATAAGATTCATCAATCGTGCGATATTTATATAGTTGGTAAATAAACTAATAAAAACTATCAATGACTTCAAACTTCGGGCTTTAGTCGTAAGGTAATGTCATTTGGAAGTTGGAACACGTAAGAGCTGTTTCAGTGGTTGTTTAACGACTTAAAAAGAAATTGTAACTTAATTAAAAATATTTAATCTATTATTATTTGGTTTTCTGATTTAATAAACAAAAAATAACTAAATTGACTTAATCTATACAAATATTATTCATCTATTTAGTTATTTCATCAATTCAATCACTTAATGGTTAAAAACAGACATATGATTAATAAGAAAAAAAACCATTGCCCAGTTTTTATGGACCTCCTTAGGAGTATGTACTATCTTTCTATCCAAAAATGATGATAAGTTAGGTTTTTTGGTAATTAATTAGTTCATATTTTTTATCGGTCCAATGACATCGATCAATAAAAATCTGATTTAGGTTCTCTCCGATTCTGATTCGAGTTTTTAAAAACTCATTGCTCCCCCCTCGCAGATCCGATCTTGGGTCACGAGTTCCCCAACCTTAAATATGACGCAAAGGTAATAATAACTTCTTCATAAAAATAAAAATAGTAAATTACTACACATGTATACATAAATTTTAGAGTAAATTACACTTTTCGTTCCTAAAGTTGGCACGTTTTGCACTTTTCATCCCTTAAGTGAAAAAATTACAATTTTGACCTTAAACTTGGCAGAATTTTGCAATCGACGTCTCTTTGCCATACGGCGTTAAGTTTCAGCCGTTAAGTCTCACACGTGCAAAACAAGAAAACTGAAATTTACATTATATATTGTCATCATCTTCATCTTCTCCAGCTGAGTGGCCGGAAATTTCATCGGAAAACTTAAAATGCCGATATCTCACTCATTTCTTCGAATTAGACCACGAAACCACCACCAAAGTTCTCAAAATTAATTTCCGCACAAATCCTAATCAAAATATTTCAGATTTAACACTTGCCGGAAAAACTCAAAATCTCGCCGGAAAACAAATTGCCGACCAAAACTCAACGAAATAAAGAAATCATCACATCAATATGCTCAGAATTCTATCGCGAATAAAACCTTGTGATTTCCAGATCGATTTGAGACAGAAAATCAGTAACATGAAACCATGACGTTTTGTTGCTTGATCTAAATCCAATGTGGAGTGTATCACTAGACTGATGCAGGAAGAAGCGCATTCAAATGGCTCAAGAACAAATGATTAAATCAAAGACCGAAAATATTGACAAAACATCAATATTCTTATAAAACTTAATAATAATTCAACTTTTTTACAATAACTAAAACCTCTATTTATAATAATCCTAACATCATTAAACTATGAAACAAATCAGTTCATACTTATCACAATAAATATAAAGATAACTTATAAAAATAAAATATAACTTATTAAAATAGAAGATAATCTGATCACGGGTCTCCCGCATCAGACTTATGAGAGTCTTTTTTTCTTGTTTTGGGGTTAAAAATCATTTTCTACAAGTCTAATTTTTATGGAAGTAGTGTTGATGACCCGAAATTTCTGAGCTAGCGGATAAACTACATTGTAAGTCATACTTTTCCTTTCATGTATTTGGGTCTTAAGGTATTTATTCAAGAGTTGGAAACCAATATTTGATTTAGTGGAGGCACGACTCTCGTTATGGAAGGCCTCAGTTTTATCTAATTGGAGGGCGACTTACTCTATTACGCTCGGTTTTTGTGACCATGGTATTTTGAGTTTTTTTTGGCAAGTGTTGAATTTGAAATCTTTTGGTTAAGATTCGTGCGGAAATTAATTTTGAGAAGTTTGGTGGTGGTTTCGTGGTCTAATTCGAAGAAACGAGTGAGATATCGGCATTTTAAGTTTTTCGGCGAATTTTCCAGCCATTCAGCCGGAGAAGATGAAGATGATGACAATATGTAATGTAAATTTCAGTTTTCGTCCCTGAACTAGTCACCTTTTGTACTTTTAGTCCCTCACGTGTTTTGGACGTGTGGGACTTAACGGCTAAAACTTAACGCCGTATGACCAAGGGACGTCAATTGCAAAATTCTGCCAAGTTTAAGGTCAAAATTGTAATTTTTTCACTTAAGGGATGAAAAGTGCTAAATGTGCCAACTTTAGGGAAAAAAATGTAATTTACTCTAAATTTTAATCAGATTATGTTTAGCATTGAATATTTTAGCCCACATCACATAGGCCCAAATTGGCGAGTCAAAAAGAAAACATTTTTCAAAAAACGAAATAAAGATTTTACTAATTTAGATTAGATCTTATCACTCACAGCTCCTAAACAGCTAAACCTCGCCGGCGGCATTACAGTTTCAGGGAGCCCCAAACCTATATATACATATATTATTATATATATATATATATGGCGGCAAGAGTTATAGAGAAGTTCTTCATAACATCCATGTTGATGTGGATGGTTCCTATTGCCATTCTGTATGCCTTCAACAATAATTTGCTTCCTGCCGGTAACCCCCCATCCATCTGAATTATAATTTATCTATCAATATTATACCTTTTTTTTTTTTTTTTGGGTTTATTTGTATGTCCAGAAAAGCTAAATATAGGAGTGAAGTAGATTTATCGTTTGTAAAAAAGAAATACAAACATTGGTGTTTATATAAAACGTATGCATTTAATCTTTTTATGCTTGTATGTTTAATATTGATCTAAATAATCCATTCAACCCAATTTCTTTTTTTATTTGATGTATTAGAGGTTTATAGAAAGAATATATAACCCAAATGGACCCAATTAAATAATTAAAGTATAAGTAAAGTATCTGGTGAGAATTAATTAGAAAATTGAGACCTTAGACATTTCTCTGAAGTATTCCTTTTCACAAGTTCCTTTGGCTCCCAAGTATTAGTATCTGAGAAGTCAATAATGTTGTCGTTCTGCTGTAATGAACCCCTGTATCTGTTTGAAATTTGAATTTGGTTTTTTCGGTTTTTAGGTTCGCTTTGGGTTAGACGAGATTTGGTCATTGGTATGAGTGATCCCAAACTAAACCAAATATCCAAATATCCAAATATCTGTCTGAGTCTAACAAAGTGTTTAGTCGATGACATAGATATTGTTTTCACTTACTTTTCACTGTCTTGTCTTTTTATTCCTTTTTTTGTGTCAAATGGCAGCTCAATTACTGCTTGTATCTTTCTAACTGCAAAATGGGTAATCAGTTTAGAACAGAAAGAGAAGCACATATGTTTAAAATGTTAAAATCACTGTTAGTATACACAATTCACCTTAAATTGACTTATGTTTTGGGCCTTGTTATTCTCCAACAGGTTTCACTGATATGTCTCCACATTCTTTGACTCTTGTTAGCGGGTTTGTTGCTGTTATATCTGTCAATATCGTAATTGCATTCTACATATATTTGGCAATGAAAGAACCTTCTGAAAAACACGAGCCAGATCCTAAGTTTGTCTCAGAAGCTGAAGCCAGTATCAAGCACTTTGTATCAAATGAAACTCAGGAAACTTCATCAACAAACAAAAAGGAACAGTAATAGCTGATTGATTTGGTCAGGTTTCAGCTGATTGATTTTCTACAGGCCCTATCGTTGTAAACCTATCGATGCAATATTGTACATTTTTATGTTCACTGTATGAACCTTTAAAAGATATATACTCGGTAATTTCCTGTTGAATTTCTATCTTAGACCGTCTCAAACATTTCAGTGATTAGGAGCTTTTTTCCTATTTGTCCTTCTATCGTACTTATTCTGTTGTTAGGGTAGAAGATATACTTATGGTTCTGCTGTCTTCAATTAGTTGACATAAAGTTAAAATTAGGAACGCTAGAAACTTCGTCTGGAAACCTGGATAAGTCTTTGATCCATGGTACTAGACCATACTGTTAACGAGTATATATTTTGCCAAAAGCTGTCTAAAGTTTGTTTTTTTTTTTTTTTTTTTGTAACAATAACTCTAATGATATGTTTAGAAATCCCTTCCCCTAAGGAAGAAGGATGGATATGTATACAGTTTTCTTCCTCAAATTCATTCATTCTGTAAGTAACACTACTACGTAGCTAGTGGCTAAAATAGACGGTCACTTGCTTTGTTTAGAAGAATAAAGTTAAAATCGAGACATGTTTGCATTGTATTTCACTTGCTTTGTTTAGAAGAATAAAGTTAAAATAGAGACATGTTTGCATTGTATTTCACATGTTTGCAGTGTTTAAAATTTCAATTTTAAGTACAATTTTAATTATGTTTTTGCTCATGATATTCTGATCAAATTTAATGCAATATCAGTTAGTCATAACAAAATTCAATTAACTAAAACAAAATTTTTATATATATTACTATCTATACTCCTTTATAAAACATATTGAACTTTTCTATTTTAGGAAATTCAGCATTTTTTATACCCAAAATACCCCTATTTCTTAATCTTAATTCCCCTATACACCTAACATATACTTTTATACAATTTAATAAAAAAAAAAACAACCATCTCTTTAAAAATACATGGAGAAATGATTTAAAATAATCATACTTTTATCTTTTAAAATATCTCATTAACCTTTTACATTAATTCCTTTTTACATCAATTATCTACACCACTTGACGTCGCCTTCACCACCAACATTCGCCCCACCACCACACCGTTTCCGCCACGATTACCGCCGCATTGCGCGGGTACCGTGCTAGTAAATCAAAAAGTAAACACAACAATGTTAAGTCTTAAAAATCAAATTATAAATCAATTTTGTAACTTAAAGCTCCTATAACTCTTTCTTACACCACTGTTAAGGATGCCGAATGCCTTTACTTTTAACTTTTTAGCCGTTCTGTCTTTGCTAAAAAGTTTGTCGTGCATTACACCCATATTTCCACCTTTCCATTTATAATTATACACTAGAATGTTATACAAATATCCGTGTTAAAGTTACTGATTGACCATGGAATGACTTCGGCCAATAAGAAGCTGAAAAGTGGCAAGGGTAGTATGAACAAGCCGGCCACCTCAGCAAACTGCTTAAGCACATTCAAGACACTGGTTCATTTCCCACTACCAAACACTGGTTCATTTCCCACTACCAAACACACGGGTATTTAGAACCAAACTAGATTAATACCCGGTCATTGACTGGGTTATAAACAACGTAAGTATTTTAAAACACACTTCACACATGTTCATTAAATTTACGTAAAGTAATATATACACGTAGTTGAAAGAGAAGGAAGCATCACATAGAAAATGACATTTAATTATTTAGTGAAGGTAAAAAAGAAATAAAAAGGAGTTTATCGACACCCCATTCTAGATCATTTTAAATAAGAAATGACATTCACTTACTTATTGCCCTCTTGACTTATCAACCGCTAGTCCAACAACCTACAAACCCAATTTAATCAAATCCCATATTGGTCGCTTGGTTAACATATTGGCCTGCAAAGCCATTCTAATAGGTTGACACGTCAACCTATTTTACCCTAAATTAGCCCGTCAACTATAAAATTGTCGAACCACCTACACATTGACCTATATGACCCTAAACGAACTTGTTTAACGTAAACTAACGCAAAAACTTATTTAATCTAAAACCAACCCGCTAGCACAATAACCTGCTTAATCCATTTTATTTGGTTTCACAAAACCAACTTACCGACCGACTAACCTATTTTTTATTAGGTTCGTAGGTTGGGTTCAAGTTAGAGAGGTGTAGATTAGTGTTAAGTTTTCAACCTGATTTTTATATCAGGTCGGGTTACGATTAGGTATTTTCAACCCGTTAACTTGTTAATCGAAACTCAAAACTTAATTTCCAACTAAATGGAATGTCCATTAAAACTTTACCATAACATGCCTAATAAACTATTATTTTTTTCCCAATTTAAATGTATTTTTAACTTTTTTGAAATCTTTGTTTTTTAATTTCAACTTTAAATACTTTTAATTGTTATATTTCTACTCCTTAATAAAAGAACTACTCCCTTTCTTTTTATATTAAAAAATGATGATACTATTGTATCTATTTTTTTATTCACTAATTTAAATATATACAGCTTATAATCTTATAAACATATAATACTCATTATGATATAATTTACAACATAGATCATGCAACCCATAAAGTAACTAAACTACTCACGTTTATATTAATTACTTTTACATTAATAATCACAATACCACCGTCATGCATGGCCACCGTTGCTGTCGTCTTCACCACCATCACACCATTGCTACCATTATATATGTCTTTTACATCAATTACTTTTACATGAATAAATACACCACCATCATTGCCACCACAATCACCCGACACTGCCATTGCGGTTGTCGTTCCAACTACCCGTCGCCAACACAATTACATTGCTAACACTACCACCATCGTCGTGGCAACATGTGACGTACATCTAGTATTATTTAATGAAAAGTATGCCACTGAAAATACATTTAAAATTTAATCTATTTCTATATTTTGTATCAAATATTATATAACATAAGAAAAAAAGTTATTAATTAAGATTAAATTTAGGAAAAAACTAAAAAGCCACATAATAAAAATAGGACGGAGAGAATGTTACTTAAGGAAAAATTTGAAGATAATGTAAGTAATGGTTATTTAAATCAGGATGAGGTTTTCGGTTTAACATACTTAAATATATAAATACGAATATCACAACACCAATAGTTTGCTTGAAACGTCTAAAAGAAAAACAAAACAAAATACTCTATTCAACTTGACTTAAGGTTGGAATTAAAATCATGTTCAAGTAAAATATGACTTGACATATTTACATAAATGATTTTTAGTTAAAATAATTTTATATCAGCTTAAAAGTTTTTTTAGTTAAAGAGTTTTAATTTATATCTAAGTTAATCAGATAGTATTAAATATCATAATAATAGTTTCAATAATAAAAGAAAAAAGAATTAAATGATTGCCATAATTAGAAAAAAATAGTTTGACTTTAATTTGGATGGCCAAGATTTAAAAGATTATGATTTTAAATGGTCAAAATCAAAAGTTCTATTAATTATTTTCTCTAAGCGCTACCAACAAAATATATATATATATACTAGTCCTAATACCCGTACGATGTACGGTAGTTATATGGATTGTATCATAAAAAAATTTGAATATATCTCAAACATAATTTGTGAGTATGAAATAAATTCAGGTTAACGTAAATCGATTATCGAACCTAAATTATAATAAAGAGTAATAATAAATATAATATAAGTTAGAGTTTTGGACTTACCTTAAATTTTCAGAATCACATCAAAATCAGAACTTGTAAGCATATTGTATTTTACCCGCATGATGTGTGACACTTAAAAAAGTTAGTATACAATAGGTTTCCGATAACTATCTAATGTATTTATAAATATGTTATGGAAAAAATGAATATAAGGTTATCTGATACCTAAGTATTTAAAAAAGTTAATATACAACAGGTTTCCTATAACTATCTAACGTATTTATAAATATGTTATTGAAAAAGTGAATATAAGGTTATCTGATATCTAAGCTTATACTAACATTTTAACATTTTCTATTTAATGAATAAATTTCTTTACATGAAAGCATATACATTAATATTGATATTGATATTTTTGATATTTAATTATAATATTTATGAAGCAGAGATCTGATGGAATCAATCAAAAAGAGTATTTGAGAAAATAACTTTTGTCAATAACTAATAAGAATTGTGGGATTTGGAAAAGTTTTTGCCAAAATAGTTTTATTTTTTATGTACGGGATTTGAATATATCTATAAGTTATATAATGCTATTATTATTATTTAATTTAATGTAAAGAAATAAAAATTATACAATAAATATTGTAAAAATATATGGAGATGTCACATAGGCTAAATCCTATGTGGCAATGTATAAGAATAGTTTTGAAGTGAAATGAATGTCTTTAAAATGTCAGGATAACTACTGTTTTATAATATGTATAGATATACCAACAATATATATATATATATATATATATAATACCTAATAGACCATTAATGTAATTAATTTACAATATTTACCATTTAATTTCTAAACTAACTATCATACTTCTTTTATATGAATAACCTACAGTATTTGTCGCTGTAGGGATGACTTCTCATGAGTATCGCTACGCAAATATGATTTAGAAGTGTGCTAGAAACATTACCTGTCCCACCACCACTACCCATTGCTGCCACCATTACGCTGCCATTATTATTGTCGCCGCTGTATTGTGTGGGTATTCATATGATATATATATATCTCAGAAAGAAAACTGAATTATTTAATCAACATATATGTACATTAATGTTTAAAAGAAGTGAAAAATGTGGTAATTAAGTCAAATAAAAATGAATGATTATGTCATTCCATTTATGTTATTAACGTGTGTCCTTATTTATGTGGCGTTATGGTCTTATGGGTTATTTTAGAAAGAACTACTTTTTTGTCTTCGAGCGTTGTCCCGGGAGACATTAAGTGACATATAAAGATGTGAAAAATTATATAAAATGAAATTTTCGTGGCAAAAGTTAAAAAGTAAAAAGTTATGTGGCAAAAAGTAAAATAACGAAAACTTCGTAAATTTATGTGATAAAAAGTAAAGAGAATGAAACTTTCGTGACAAAAGTTAGAAAAACAAATGTATAAAAAGTAAATAACACAAAATTTTTGCGCAAGAAATAAAAGAAATAAAAGTTATGTGACAAAAAGTAAAAGTTTAAAAGTTTCTGTGATAAAAAGTAAAAAGATTGAATTTTCGTGAAAGAAATTATAAAAATAAAAGTTTAAAAACTAAATAAAACAAAGCTTTCGTGCCAAAAATAAAAGAAATTAAATTTAAGTGAAATAAAGTTAAAAGTTTCCATCATAAAAAGTAAAAAAATGAAACTTTCGTAGCAAAAGTTAAAAAAACATATGTTTAAAAACTAAATAAAAGCAAACTTTTATGTAAAAGTAAAAGAAATTAAAGTTATGTGACAAAAGTTAAAAGGTTAAAGTTATGTGGCAAATATTAAGAAACCTAAAGTTAGTTAGCTAATAGGGACCGTTGTTGTAACAAATTTAATGACAGGGACTATAATTGCAGGAAAAAATTAACAGCCGTTAGCTGATGAGGACCATTGTTGCAACAAATTTAACGACAGGGACTAAAAGTGTTGAAAATGTGTGGCGCACGCAAACCGATTCATGCTTTTTAGTATATATAATAATAATTAGCATACAGATTTCAATCCACCACATAATATGAATAAATACAACAGGTTCTGACAATATCATTCACTTAGACCATTAGACACAATAAATCAAACTTCATGTTCTTCTAACAACAATATAATGCAGATAGAAACCACAATAATTTGAACAAGCAAATACAAGTATTAAAATAGTAGAACAATTACATAATGGTTGAACCATAATCAACCCGAAACAAGTGTTCGTGTCTCTCCCGATTCATGGAAAGCTCTCAACCCCATTTCTACAACTTTGATTGCCCTTCTTGCACCAATTCTACAGTCTACACCTGACATGTAAACCAGATCAGTACTTGCTAACTAAATTCCTCACCTAAATACATGTATCTTTTAATACCCACCATAGCTTATGAATTCGAAGTATGCAAGTCTTGTTGAGTGAATAGATTTTTACATAATTATCTATTTTGAGATTTTCTCAATTTGTAATTTGGGGCACACTAACCAAAACAGAAAGTGGATCATATGACCAATACAAACATGATTTTTTGTCATACAGTAGTGTCTTGCTTGATCTTGTGCTTTAAAGTACTGTCTATATTAAATAAAATATAAAATGTTTCATTTATGTATTCTTGATTATTAGTTAAACACATCTGAAATAATGTAATGTTATCAGTATGTGGTAATTATTATTGGAAGGCACTTTTTGAAGTAATTACACTTTACTTAAACAAAGAAGAGCTATATGTGTATTTATATCGGGAGATGAGACATAATAGCCTATAAATGGCACGTTCTTACTTCATTCGTCTCAAACTAATTGTCCACCCATAATGTTTAAGAAATAAGAACAGTATAATGGTCACATGTTACTTTTGATTCAACACAGAGTATTGCCCTTTACCATTTAATTACCCTATGAGACGTCTTTAACGGGCATGATATATGCACTTTTACCATAAAACTCATGAGGTAGGCTTATGGAAAGGTTATGCACGCTAACGTAGTTAGCATTTTCCTTTCATTAATAAGTTCTTTGAGCTTTGTAAGTTTATTAAATTTCAATTAAGGATAAGAATAGATCTAACCTTTATTTAGAAGTGGACAATTATTTCGGGACAAACTTGCATTGGGTGGAGTATGATAATAATGATGTAAAGAGATGTAAAAGTTCATAAGTTAGCGCATCTGTTAGGGAACCATATTAAGAATGTACTATCACAAGGCCAATCACACTAGCATATTATAGAAAAGTACTATATAAACAGATAGAGAGACATATGAGATTGTGATCAGATATGGAAATGAGAGACATACCCGTATGAATTAGACGTAAAGTTCAGGGATTTGGGAGAGGATGTGTCGGTAGTTTCCTTTTTTACTATGACACTTTTGTTGCAGTTTTGGGCAATAATATACTTTCAAACTTAACAGTTTTTCAAGTAGTTCCTCTGGCGGCAGATCAACGAGTTTTGGGCATGAATCGATTACAAGTCCTTCAAGGCTGGTCAGGTGTTGTAGCCCCTTTGAAAGTGATTTCAAATTAACAAAACCATTTATCTCCAGAAAGGTTAGACTTTTTGGAAGATAAAAATTTGGCATACTGTCTGCCTCTGCAAACGGATCCACTCCTGCATTTTGGCCATGCAAGTATAACGTAACAAGTGAGGGTGGAAAATTTTGAGTCCCCCACTTTGACATGGGCTTATTTAACCCCCCTATTGTTAGAATACTTAAGTTAGGAGGCCATGAACCACAAGGGAATGTGTCATCGAGTAGCGGACAATGACTTATCACCAACTCTTCCATAGATGTGAGACTTGTGAGTTGTTGATAAGGCAATGAGTTCAAATTTTTGCAATGAATGATCTCGAGACGCCGAAGGGGAATTGAACCAAAACCTTTATCAGGAATGGATTTGATGTTATCACAAGCCCTGATTATCAGTTTGGTGATGTGAAGAAAGCGTTCTTCGGGAAAGTATCTCAATTTCACCAAACTAACCATTTCAAGAGATTCAAGAGGTGACAAAAAGTTGTTGGAAAGCCAATTTTCCTCCAAATTATAACATCGCTGAATGTCAAGAAACTTCAGGGTGGAAGAAGTCTCCTCTACAGTTGGAATAAAATCCAAGGATGCGAGTGAAGAACAATTCCAAATCTCCAACCACTCGATACTTTTTGGACAATCGTAATTCTTTAGTCTTTCGCAGTCACGAATACGCACTTTATTAACCGATTTCATGCTAGAATCCAAATTAACCCCTTTCTGTGATAATGATACCAAATTTTTACAGTAAAATACGTCCAAATTCTGTAACCTAACAAGAAAGTTGCCAGCCTCTGATTCTGAAACCCATAAGTATGTCATTTGATCACACCATTTGATGCATAGATCTGTAACTTCTCCAAGATGCTCCAGAACTTCTTTAGGTAGATGAGTAAGCTCTTTAATATTCTCCACCGTCAAACTAACAATTGATGAAGACAGACCAACCATGTAACTTAACACTGCTATGGAACATTTTTGTATATGTAACTGGTGAAGTGACGGCATTGATTTAATTGAGACTACAAGTTTTAGACAATTTACTAAAGAAATCTGTCTAAGATGAGGAAAGGATGCAGTAGTTCCTGACCATTCTTTCCAACCTTGCATATTTTTAAATTCCAAAATATCAAGTGATGGAAATCCAGAGCCAAATGACACTACAGCAAGGTTTGGACAGTTTGAGACATAAATCTCACGAAGACTAGGAAACAATGTTGTAGTTCCATCCTTGTCACCACCGTGGATTAACCATTCCTCCCAATTCTGCATATCCTTAAATTCCAAAACTTTAAGAGACGGAAATGCATTAACATGACTTGAATTAACTGATCCAGGTAAATCAAAACGTATAGTCTTCACCTTATCCATGCTTTCAACAAACAACTTTTCAAGTGACCCTAGGTGTCCAAGTGTTGGTAGATCTGTACAGCTTCTACAGCCACTTAATGAGATCTCTGTTAACTGAACAAACGAGGAATCACCGATCCAACTAGGAAATTGGTCTCCTGAATAGAACAATATCTTTAGGCTTTTCAACTTATCATGAGGCCTTAGCTCTGTAAGAACTTCTTGATCAGTTATCTCATTACGAGTTTCACCGACATCACTCCACTCCAGCTCCAAGACTTCGAGGCCATTCATTTGTTGTAAATTGGCACCCCTTGCTTCACTCGCATCTTTTACCTTTTGTAGCCCCTCAATGGAAAGGTGACCTTGAAGATTAACCAGGCTATAAAGATCGGATAGTTTAAACCCATTAGTTTCTTCAATAATGACCTTGGATAGAGTTTGCAATTTCGTCAACTTTTCAATCCCCAGGGGTATCTTTTTCAACATTGGAGTATCACTAATGTCAAGATGTCGTAGGTGTTCTAACTTTACAAAACTGTGGGGCAAGCGATCCAACTTTCTACAACCACGAAGTAATAAGCTCTGTAGATTATAAAGTTCAGCCACTGCTTCTGGCAAATATGTGATGTTAGTTTGAGAACAGTTGAGGTAACACATATGTTTGAGACTGCTAACCGACTGTGGTAGCTCTGTGATTGAATAGTTAGTTAGACTTAGCACCCTCAGAAACTGTAGTTGCGGAAGTAATTCGACAAGAATATTGTTCAACAAGAACAAATTCTGCCTACCCTGTAGGCTAACCGAGACTGCTAAAAATGTCTGCAGACGTCTAACTTTTTTTAATGCTTTGAACTTTTTGTACACTCCAAACCGTTGTCGAGTAAAAGAAAAGTGGTGGACCTTCTCCAAATCTTCTTTCGTGTCCATCTGATCATCCAGCCTATAGAAATATTCTTCCCCAACACTTGTGGCCAAGTCATTTATCATGTAGTTCATTTTATACCCTGATGATTTCTCAATCTGAAAGAAATGCTTGGACTCCAGCTCTTCAAAACACTCATGACCCAAATGCTCTGGTGACTTGTTTGTATTTGAAAAGTACAGAAATCCTAGTGCCATCCACATCAAAACAAGTTCCTTCTTGTTGAACACATAGTCCTTGGGAAATAAGGAGCAATATGCGAACATCTGCTTCAAGTGTGGAGGGAGACCATTATAGCTCAGTTTTAGAGTAGGAAGAATCTCATTCCTTACATTCGAAATCCAATCAATCAACAATTTCTTCCATTCTTTATCAGACCTTTCTGTATGCAACATCATACCAAGTGATACCAAAGCCAAAGGTAACCCGTCACATCTTTTCACGATACTTTCACCATGCAACTTGAGTGTTGGATGTGAATCAAAGTTTGGTTTGCCTAGGGCATTTTGAGCAAACAACGATAGAGCTTCCTCATCTGGCAAAACCTCTAGTGGGTAAGCTACAACAGAATTTGTAGCTGATGCAACCCTGGGGTTCCGGGTTGTAACAATAAATTTACTTCCAGGTGCAGCAGCTAGAGCAAAAGGGCCTTGGAAGAGTTCCCATTCTGTGTTCTTAACGTTCCAGACATTGTCAATAACAAGTAGGAACCTTTTCTTAAAAAAAGTTCTTTTAAGGGACGTTTGCAACAGATTTAGGTCAGCTGGGTCTTGGATGTGTTGTGCATCCACAGTATAATAAATAGCCTGGCTAATTCGAAATACATTGAAGTTGTCTGTAACAGAAACAGAAACCCAAGCCCTGATATCAAAGTGTTGAGTCACTTTGTCATCATAGTACAAAGTTTTAGCCAGGGTGGTTTTGCCTATCCCACCCATACCAACTACCGACACAACGTTGACATTTTGTTTACATGCCTCATCATCGACTAACAACTTGTGGAGCAATGCTTCTCTATCCTTTTCCAGACCCACAATTGGCGACCTATCCCGCAATAAATGAGTAAACTTTATTGGTGGTGTGCTTGCTTTATCTGACCTTACAATTACTAATCTTAGTTCATTCATTTTATTAACATAATCTACCAATTGCTCGGTGATCATATCTGCCTCGGAAATATGGTTGTTACTACTAGCATTAAATCTAGAACAAGCTGTTGGGATGATATCCAATAATACCTTATTCTTGCTGCTGGCATAATTAGATTCTTCATTTAAACTTGTACCATCAAGCAGATCGTAGATGTGGTGCCCCAAATCTTGGACACCATGTAGCCAATCTGAAAGAATTGGTTGACCAAGGCTTTCTTCCAAGGCTTTTTTACACCCTGTATCAGCAGCAAACAAAGATTGGAAGCTGACCAAGGCTTCCTTCCATCTGTCCAGATGATCAGATTTGATTCCTGCAGATCTGTTCGAGTGTTCAGAGACCGTATAATCTGACAGTTTTGCCATCAACATGGTGATGAACACACCCAAAAAATCAACATCCATTGTAAAAAGGAATTGGAATGAAGATTGTGATTTTGACGCAAAAGGAGTTTGTGTGTGACACTAGTGATGCACTAAAAAAAATAGAAAAAACCCACCAGATCTAAGATGTAGGATAAATACTCAGGAAAAACTTTAACTATTCCTTATCTTCTTCCTCGGCACTTTCCTTTACGTGTCTCTTTTACCCTCCAGCTAGTTTCTCTTCTATTATTATTATTATTACTAGAGTGCATGCCCGTGCGATCCACGTCTAGTTTTACTCTCTTAGTAAAACATAGTTTCGGCTGTTAATCTATCGTGTTTGTTGTTTACTTTGGTTAAAAGTTATTGTATAAAGTATACAGCAAGGTTGAGTCCCAAAAATGTAATATATCTTTAATTTGTAAACCAAATTCTTATATTAATGAAATGAATTACTTTGGCTTTATTAACTGTAATAATCTATTTCAAATTGAGTCCATTTCATTAAGTTAAGTAACAACTGAAGTTGGTATCTATCTTCAGGGAATATGAGCTCCAAAAATGTAATACCTGCAATTTGTAAACAAAATTATATTAATGAAATCAATGAAAGCTAATTGAAGTTTGTATCTATCATAAGTGAATATGAAGTGTAATACCCCGTTAAAGCGGAATATACGGGATGCACAGATCAGCACAAGCACGCACAGTACAAGTTCAAACACAACCAATAACATTAAAAGATAAGAGGTATTATAAGTTATTACAGAACGTGGGATATACCCAGAATAGTCAATGTCAAGAAAGACAGAACAATTGTCTTTACAGAACCAAGTCTTGAACTGAAATGAGCAGAAGGAAGTCTTCACAGCTACTGATCTTGAACGTACAAACAATCACCAAAGGAATGAGCTTGAGAGAAGGAAGACTCCTATGCTAAAGGATCTAATAGCCTAGCCTGAAAAGCATGTAAGTTCAAAAGGGTCAACTACGAAAGTAGTTGGTGAGATTCACATAAAGTACTTAATAGGTATACATGATAATAATAATATGTATAATAAGAGCAAGTCATAAGATCAGTACGTTTATCAAAAGTACTTCGTAATAGCAAGATCAGTTTAAGAACAAGTAATGTACTTTATATGTATGTATATAATTACTGCTAACCCGATTGGCCAAAGATGAACAATAATATACCAGTAAGCTCACGTAAACAAGTAAGCTAAATATATGATTCAGATCAGAACAAGTACAGATAATATGCATCCTCCAGAACTGTAGAGAATGAGGGTGGGCCTACCCTAACAGCGCTGTCCCTGATTACCTACGGTTCATTCCCTGAACTGTGGGATATGAATTGATAGCAGTAAAAATAGTACTCATACATAGATCAGTAAGTACATAATAGCGAACATGTATAGCAATATGAATGTATTCTAGATCCTGCCCATTCAAGATCTAAATACACTTTAGAAGACAATTCAGAATCATTTCATAAGTATTTTCATACGATCATATAATAGTACGTAGAACAGTTCATGAACGTATATATTTATATATATATATATATATATAAGTACAAAATAGTTTTCATGCTTTTCAGTCCCCGATAAAGAACTTGAACAAAATGTACGAAAAGGGGATAAGTGAACTCACAGTGATCTGGTACACGCACAGTTATTGAGCACAGAGAACAAGCACAGAGATAGATATGTTTTATCTATCAAAATCCAAGCACACCTTGACAGGAACCTAAGTACACGTTGTTGGTCACATAATATGCACGTATATTAGTCTTGGTGATTATTTAATCATAAAATGTCCTTGATGATCCGATGATTTGGTCCTTAATGAACTTAGAAGGTTTTGACACAAAATGGACTTTAAATGTACTCAAGTACTCGAACTGAACTCAACTTGTACATCTTCGAATACACACAACCTACTTATATCATTAATTAGTTGTTCATACATTGTTAGTGATCTTAATTAGGGTTTTGGACAATGACTGTTGTCTTTAGAATCGACCTTTAGTCTTAAGCACTGTGCCTGGTTGTTTGAAAAATTCGCACTTTAATTATAAAACGAATTATGTTGTAATGTACTTGATTGATGATCGGATTATGTTTAAAGTTTGAACTTGTTTTACCAAAATGGTTAAGTCTTTTGTATTTGTGATTACTTGTAATGAAACTAGGAACTAATCTAGAAATAATGCACAAGATTGTTTTGTAGGTTAATAGCTCAAGATCGTTTCGATGTTATCAAGTTAGGGTTGTGTCATACGACTAGGTTCAAGATCGTCTAGACCAAGTATTTAGATCGTCCCACCTTATGTACTCAGATCGTCCCAAGGTTATATTTTAGATCGTCTTAGGTCTCTTGCCTTGGATCGTTTTAGGTTTCCCTGCTTCAACTTCATTTAGATCGTTCTGGATCCTTCCTCACTTGGATCGTCTGGCTAGCTTCCATTCGAATCGTTTCACATGTACTTCAAATAAAATCATTCTAATATTGCTAGGTTCTGATTTCGTTTAGGTCTGTATATATGTACACAAGATCCTTCTTGAATAAGTACAAGATTAATATCAAGATCATGCCTTCTTAGCTCGAACAAGTTGTTCTATCTATATTAGGTAACAGATCGTTTTACATAACATCAGTTTAAGTCATTTTAACATTAAACAAGTTTTAGATCGTTTTAAGGTTCAGTATAAGATCGTCCTAGAAGCTAGTGGTCAGGATCGTCTCAAGTTCCAAGCATAAGATCGTTTTAGATGTACTAGGTGCAAGATCGTTTTAAGGGACATAGACCAGGATCGTTTCATGATCCAAGGAATAAGAACAAGGAACATGATCAATTGATTGATCAATTGTTTGAGCTAAACCAATCCAAAGGATCGGTTACCCATTAAACGTACCAACACATCACAACATCACACACGAGATCAAAAGAACATGAACTATGAACCAAGTGAGCAGCCAGGACGATCTTGGGGACCAAGATCGTCCTACCAAGACCGTTTCACTGCCCAAACGAGCTGAAACAAGGACAAGAACATTGCACAAAGATCTAGATCGATTCTGGGACAAGTTAGAACATAAAACTTGTACGTATATACATAGTAACACTAACCCTTACCACTTTTAACGATTTCAAGACCATCTGAAACACAAATAGGCCGTGGCACATCAAGAACACATTTTCCTCATTTTCAAAAAATGGGTTTTGTAGATTTAAGCATGTTATGACCCAAATTTGTTCACCAAAATGATGTTAAACACATTTAGACACAAACCCATTGATTATTAACACGATTTCTTAACAAAAATCGGACCAAATCATCAAGAACAAGAATATAAAAAGTACACTTTTATTTTGACCAAATTCTCAAAAAGATGTTGTTATTACCTGCAATTTGATGCTAGAAACGTGTTTTGATCGTCACAAGGAACCCAAAAGTACAAATGATTTCACTTAACCAACCCAAAATCAAAATGGTGATTTTTAGTGTGTGAAAAATGGTGGTGGAGAGCCTGACTATGTGTTTCTAGTGAGAGAGTGGTGTTTGGAGGTGATGAATGAATAGTGAATTTTCTCACACTACAATATTCTATTTATACCTTTTCCAATGAATGCACTAAGTATTTCCAAAGGATTATTTGTGAACATTTTGCACCAGAACAATTATGAACATGGACATTTATGAACCGAACCTTCATATATTATCGAATTAATTCCTAATCCGTCACATAAATCAAGATTCAAGATCAAATTGACCTTCAAATAAGCACATATTTTACGTCTAAAGTACGTCAAGAACTTAATCAAATTGAACTGTCTGGCCATTCAGGTAGCGAAAGTACGATTTAAGAAACTTAATTAGAATATTTATAAGGCGGTTGTTACATGAAGTGTTCATTTGTAGATATTTTATTGTTCAAATTAATATATTAATCAAGATGGAGTATAGCAAGAGATTGAAACTGATAGAGTTATTAAAAGCAATTTATATATATATATATATATATATATATATAATATATGCACGACCTTTTAGTTTTTTGCATTGTGAGTGTGTTTTTCAATTTACTTGAGTAGTTTGTTATGGCTGAATTGAGCCTCTGGGGATATAATGGAAGAGAGAAGTCTTTTTTTTTTCAATATGACTGATGGTGTGCACAAATTGGTGAGAACAATTGAGGATGTATTTCAGTTGGATGAAGAACTTTTGAAGGCGGTTTTGAAAATGGGTCTACCTATCGGAGATCGTTGTGTTGAATCTGCTAGGTTAATTACATTTCTGCGCAAGAGGTTTGAGAACACAGAAGATGTTATTTTCGATTATAACATGGCTGATGTTGAGCGGGTACATAATACCATGACAGGGTGGGCATTTTTGGAAGAGTTAAACCTTGTTGAAGTCATTGGAGTTGATGGGTTTTCTGCTTTCTATGATACAGTGGAAGTCTTGAGTGCAAAAGATGTGAATTGGCTTGAACGATTTATAGAGATTGGATCTGTTAATGAGAACCAAAATATGTTTTTAGGGAAATTTCAGCATGATATCATGGATCGTATTGAAGTGTTAAGGTATTGGTATCGACCTTTGTATGAAGTTGTTGCTGAAAATGATGTTGCTGAGTTAGATGATGATGTTGAGTTGCATGATGCTGTTCCTGAGAATGGAGAGTAGATTGAAATTAAATTTTATATTTCCTATTTATGTTTGTTGATTATCAGTTGCATGGTTTGAATTTGTTACCTGGTGGATGAAATTGCATCGTTTTAGGTTTTATTTATGTTCACAAATTATCTGAATTATGGTTTAACTTAATGTGTTTTCCATGTGCAGTGTATGTATGTATGCATTTTCTAGAATAATGTTAAGGCAGAGCAAGGTTTTTTGAAAATGTAATAGGCAGGTTAAAATCAAAAGTCTTTATGTGCATATTCTAATTTATGGTTATATCTTGTTAGTTATAAATCAAACACTATTACTCAACTTAAAGTTAAAGTTTATAGCATAAGGAAGAACCTTCTCTTTTGTTTTCCATGAACAATAGAATTTATTTTAATGAAACTTTAATAAAAACTGATCTGTTGATGACATTGATTAGCAATGCTAATTCCTTTAGCAACAGGGAATGAAATAAAATTGTAGTGAATAATACTAATTTTAATCCAAATCATTCTCATCTTCAGCTTCTTCCGAGAAATAACTTTCCTCACTGCTATAGCCGTCTTTGTTATCAATATACTGTTCTTTAACACCAAAACCAGCTTCAATGGCTTCATGCTCCTTTAGAGCTGCTATTCTTTCTCTTATTAGGTTACGAAATGTTAGCAAAAAATCACATTGATCTGTATTTGATGGTTCAACTCTCATAAATTCCTGTAACCATTCTATGTTTTCGCTCAAAATTATCTCCTCCACATCGTGATAAGATGATTCCCCATCTTCACAGATTACATGTACTTGTCCTATATCATCCAATAATATCCAGCACAACATTTTAACCTTTTCTTCTTCTTCAACAACATCCATAAACTTTTTCTTCAAAAAATATATCAATCTATGAGCTTCAAACGAATCATATGCCTTTGCAACTCCCCTCAACAAAACCTCCTTCAGCAAGTTTTCATCCAATTTTAGAACCCTCTTGATTCCTTTGACTACTTTATTTCTCATGTTACTCATCCTAAATATATAACGTTTTCGTCTAGAACTATGCCCCCATTTAAGCAAGGTTGGTTCCATTCTATGAAATATTTTTAACTTGGTTTTATAAAATCTACTCTTTTTATATGAAAACAACCTAAAAGGTATTCCACTATTTATATAGATAAAATACAGCCTTTAATATACAGCTTCTGTTTCATTATAAATGTTATTCATGATAATTCTTTTGAAACCTACAAATAATTCATTAATACTTTGGAGTTGCATAAATCAGCATTATTTTTTAAGTAACTGAAAATACATTTACTATTATTATGGCAGTTTTATAACTGTTAATTTCAAGAGTCTATTTATTAAATTTGTATTGTTAAAGAGCTATGCATAACTTGGTATATGTTTAAATTGTTTATAATTACTTTATATTCTGTTGGATTTACAAATGGATCTTCCACATTCTTCCTCTTCTGATATGAAACTACCTAATCCACTTTTGTCCAAAATTGAAATCTATATCACCAAGGATGTATCCAGTTGGTGTTGATATTTATCGTAAATATATTGAATTTGAAGTAACTTCTATTAACAATGGAAATGATTTTTGTAATAGGCTGCTTGCAGAAATGAGTGAAATAAAAAATAAAGTTATTTCTATTCAAGAAGAATGTCAGGAAACTATGAAAAGGTTTTGGTTTTATGACATGTTCTTTTGCGTTTGTTAGTATATGATTATATTAATGATTTGTTTGTTGGTTTACAGCCTTTTGGTTCCAATGTCGTTTGAACTTGTTGAAGTTAAAGAGATGTTGGTCGACCTGTTTAATGTCAGGATCCAAGAAAAACTATTGGAGTTTGAGAGGAAGCTAGAGCTTTTTAACATGCAACTTAATTCAATTCAAAAGAAAAAAAAATTTATGAGACAAATGACTGCAAATTCTTACTGTGATGCTTAAAGTTTTATAAATAATTGAAATTACTTTGTAACAGGTTCAAAGTTTTCAATAGTAATTAGATGTGATGTTATTATTAGAGTACTAAGTTTAGAGGTAATTTTCTTTGAATGTTGAAGTTAAGTACACAAAACTATTATAGTAATGTACCTTTTTTGCCGCTATTGCTTGGCTGTGGTTAGGATTTATAATTGGGTTCTTGAAATGTTGAGTCCTCCGTTGGCACAGTTATTTTATTCATGGATTAGTTGTTGTGATGGTTCCTCTGGCTCGATACGTTGCTCAGGTTCTTGAACTTCATCAAGTGGTAGGTTATCGAATGGTTGCTTTGCTTGTACTGCTTGTTCATTATCTTCCTCATCTATAAGTGGCAGATTGTCGATGTACATCAGTCTCAATCAATTCTGTAACAACCGCCTTATAAATATTCTAATTTAGTTTCTTAAGTCGTACTTTCGCCATCTGAACGTCTAGACTGTCCAATCTACTTAAGTTCTTGACGTACTTTAGACTCAAAATATGTGCTTATTTGAAGGTCAATTAGATCTTAAATCTTGAGTTATGTGACGGATTATGAATTAATTCGATAAAATATGAAGGTTCGGTTCATAAATGTTCGTGTCCATAAGTGTTCTAGTGCAAAATGTTCACAAATAGTCCCTTGGAAATACATAGTGCATCCATTTGAAAAAGGTATAAATAGAATGTTGTAGTGTGAGAAAAGTTACTATTCATTCATCACCTTCATTTCTCACTCTCTCACTAAAAACACATAGTCAGACATATAAACACACACAAAATCACCACCTTGATTTTGGGTTGTTTGAGTGAAATCACTTGTACTTTTGGGTTCTTTGTGACGATCAAAACACGTTTCCAACATCAAATCACAGGTAATAACAACATCTCTTTGAGAATTTGATCAAAATAAAAGTGTACTTTCTATGTTCTTGTTCTTGATGATTTGGTCCGATTTTGTTAAGAAATCATGTTTATAAGCAATGGGTTTGTGTCTAAATGTGTTTAACATCATGTTGGTGAACAAATTTGGGTCATAACGTGATTAAATTGCAAAACCCATTTTTCAAATATGAGCATAACTTGTTCTTGAAACCACCAAGTGTTCATGTGTTAAATTGATTCTGAAATCTGAAAATGTGATAAGAAAATGGTGTTAACATGTTAACATGTACTAATATTACGTCCTAACTCGTTCCAAGACCGACTTAGACCTCTTTAAGACTTGATTTCTTGGTTGTTTGGGCCCGTGTTTATGTTCTTTAGTTGCTACTGCTACTTCTCGTTGTCATTATGGTTGGAGTGTGGCTCGGTCTTGATTCACATTCTGGGCAACTGATCATACGATCGGTTTCACTCAATCTAATGTTGAATCGACTCTAGTCACGATTACAGAATGGATGAACGAACAGAATAATGAAACGATCTCTTTCTGCTTGATGAAACGATCTCTTCCTGCTTGTTGATGAAACGATCTAAATGAAGAAGCAGTAGAACGATCTAAATGGAGAAGCAGTAAAACGATCTAAACGAAGAAGCAGTAGAACGATCTAAATGGAGAAGCAGTAAAACGATCTAAATGGGGAAGCAGCGAAACGATCTAAACTGAACAACACCTTGAAACGATCTAAAGGAAGCTTGCCTGAAACGATCTAAACAGAACTTGTATGAAACGACCTAAATGAAGCTCACTCAAAACGATCCAAAGGTGCCTAGGACGAAACGATCTAAATCACCAAATATAGAACGATCTAAATTATCTTTTGGCCAAGGACTGTTTAAATGACGAATAAACCTTGATACAATCCTAGCTTATTGTGAAGAAAGTATATTATAATCTTATGACTCGATCGTGAATCCTAAATTCGTATATGAACATCTATTAATTAACTAAAGTAGATCAAGACATGAGACAATTTATAACAATGTTTCTAGTACAAACCCTAATGCCAAGTTCTAGTTGAATAAAATAATAATGATTTATTGCTTGATCGTGATAAATGGGTACAAGTTCCACGCTAACAATTACAAGAACAATTGGGTACAATCTGTTAGTGTATATTCAAAGACATTTTAAAGGCATGTTCAAGTACTTAAAGTTCATTAAGAGTCAAAACGTTTTCTGTGCATAAAGGACCAAATCATCGGATCATCAAGAACATTTCTGTGATTAATTAATCACTAAGACTGATATATGTACGTATTATGTGATCAACGACGTGTACTTAGGCCTCAGACAAGACGTGCTTGGACTTCGATAGATATAATAATATCTATCTTTGTGCTTATCCTTTCTGCTCGATAACTGTACTGTACCAGATCACTGTGAGTTCACTTATCCCCTTTTCGTACATTTTGTTCAAAGTTCTTTATCGGGGACTAAAAAGCATGAAAACTATTTTTGGTACTTAAATTATATATATATGTTAGGTCCAGTTTAAGCTAAACTGGAGCTCTCCAGTGACATCTGGAGAGCATGAGGAATTGTCCGAAATATTAGAAGTCCAGTTGCATTGTACAGGTTCAGCAACTGATGACTTCCTCCAGTTGAGATCAGAAGACTAGAATCTGAAGACCTTCCAGTTGAAGTCAAAGACAACAAATGGAAGATAGAGATTGGCAATGGCAGCGAAGCCCAGTTGACAATCTACCAGATCAATCAACTGGAGAATCCTCCAGTGTAAATGCTCTTACAAAGCTTTACACTGATTACGAGGAGGACCTTTTTACTCTACATCCTTTTAACCGGACAATGATATTGTCTTTGGATAAAGATACAAAGATGTAGAGTGGTTGAATAAAGTAACCTTTTGTCTTACTTTATTTAACACACACAAAGGATTATTTAAACAATACTTTTGTGTGCTGTCAACCATATTTGTACATCGAAGTTGAGATCCCCATGCTCAATCTTCGACTATAAATAGAGGTCCTTGCACAAGCTGTTTCAACAACTTTGCAAATACATATATTCTGCAATATTGGTGAACTTGTGCAATATTCTCTCAATCGTAAAAAGGAACATTTCACAACTCTAAGTGTTTCGATTGTTAAGGAGAATTTCCAAGTTTAGATCAATTGTAATTCATGGGTTGTTAGGATATTTACATTCTTGTATTATCTTGGTTCCGCAACAACCTTGTATTCTATTTGAACAAGTAATAAATAAAATACACTTGAAAATTACATATTGTCTCACCAGTTTATATACTCGTCATTTATATTATTGCACTTATTTATATTCTGTAACTCCAGTTAACCTGGTACACGATCAATCTAAACTGGTCTCTTCCAGATTAATTGATCGTGTTGCAAAGTTCACTCACCATCGACATAGAGGTGTCTTCAGCACCCATCTAGTAATAGTTGGGACTTACAAGTGGTATCAGAGCAGGCAGGTTGAATTGTTTCAATTCTATAACCTAGGTCTGCTTCGATGGCTGCTGAAGGTGAGAATGGTTCTGGTCCAAATGAATCTAATCCTAATATTGCTACTCCTTTAAATACTAACCCTCCTCCTCTTCCTACTCCTGGGGCTAACCACGTTCATGTACATTACTCCAACTCTCCTGTTCCCAAATTCGATGGGAATGGTGAGACATTTGGTACATGGAAGGCTAGAATGCTCTTGCATTTTGGTGGGATAGAGAGGTATATGTTGAAAATCCTTAAGGATGGACCATATATACCCATGTCCAGTGGTGTTAGCCCTCTTCTCGACCCCACTGGGAGAAGAGGCACCAGGGAAAAATCTGAGGAACATTGGTCAGATGAGGATCGCAGATTGGTTGATCTTGATACCAAACTGAAAAACATGATTCTTTCTGCTATACCTGAGGAACTAATCTCTACTCTTGTGTTGTTTCCAAGTGCAAAATCTATGTGGGATGAATTAGTTCTCCAGTTTGAAGGAGGAAATGACACCATTGTCACTAGATAGGTTGCTCTCAACAAGAAGTATGAATCCTTCTTTGCTCTTCCCAATGAAAGTTTAACTGGTACTTATACCAGATTTACCGGCCTAATTAATCAACTTAGAGGCTTGGGAGTGGAGAAGGATAAGGATATTCTTCTTGAAAAATTCTGTGATGTTTTGCCATCCAAATGGGCACACATGGTTCTTGTCTTAAGACAAGGAAAGACCTTGCACAGCCATACCCTTGCTTCCCTTTATGGAGCCTTCAGATTCACTGAAGATAACGATGCTGCAAGATTGCTGGCTGAGCAAGATGCTTTAAACCATGCTCAGAGTTCCAAGGCTGCCAATTTTTCTGGGCAACCTTGTGCTACTTTAATGTCTACTGAGAATGTCCAGTCACATTCTGTGAAGGAAATGTTAAACAACCTTTTGAACTCTGGCCTGACCACTAATCTCAGTGATGGTTGTGAGGAAACTGACGATGATGATCTGGTAGCCATGATTGCTAAAACCTTTAATAGGTTTAAGCATAAATCTGATCGATTTAATGAGTCCAATAATGCTTCCAGTTCAATTTCTATGGATAAGGCTAATCTTACCTGCTACAAATGTGGTAAGAAATGCCATTTCATGAAGGAATGCAGATCTAGTCAAATGAACAACCAAACTGGTCCTGTTGTCCCAAACTTTGTTAAAACTGATGACTATAAGGTCAAATACAAGAAACTTAAGGCCCAGATTGCTCTCATGTCTCTTGATCAAAATAATGAGAAAGAAAAGAACAGGTGCATGATAGCTCAGACTGAAGGGAAATGAGAACTCTCTGATGACTCATCTGATGATGAAGAAGAGATTAGAGATATGTGTTTTATGGCATTGGAGAGTCAACAACCAGTGGTGAAAGATGATGTTGTGTCTGGAAGATGGGTTGATATCATCTTAAAGAAGGTAAGGGATTATGATATCGAAATTGATTCAGAATTGAAACTGGATATTGCTGAATCATTGAATGATGACTTATTATTTGTTGAAACCATGAGAACTGACTGTGAAAGATATTTAGAAACAGTTTTGGATGAATTAAACAACATGAAAAGTCAAGTAAATGATTTGCAAAGTGTCCAGTTGGCTCTTAAAGAGTCAGATTTGAAAAATGAGGCATTAGAAAGAGATAACCAAAAACTAAAACTTGATCTTGAAAAGGAACATATGGTTATCAACTCATGGGTACAAGCATCTGGCAAAAATTATGACGCTTTTTCTAAAACCATTGATGCTCAAAAAACTGCCTGGAAATCTAGTGATCTTCAGATGGCAGCTGTTTTACCCATAATTCACCAATTGCCAGAATCTGTCAGAATCGAAACTCCTTATGATTCTTCTGACACACTCAAATCTGAATCAATTAAGACCAACCCTGTTGAGGTCAAAACTGGAGCCAAGAAGGCTAAAGCTCCAGTTAAAAAGGAAACTGGTGATAATCCTTTACCTCATAAGTCGAGTGAGTCCTCTACTCTAAAGACTAAAACCCCCACTGTGCCAAAGTCCAAAGGCCAGCAGCCTGAAGAAAAAGACATTTTGGTTAAAATGGAAAATCAACTCCAAAATTTGTCTAGGCAGGTACAAAGTTGTACTGCCAGAATTAAAAATTTGGAAGGAGATGCATCCTCTTCTGTTGAAAAACAAATTGTCAAAACTCCTCCTCAAAAACAAAAGATAAAACAATCTGCTCAGAAAGGAGCATACATCGAAAAGAAAAAGGAGGTCAATGTTCCACTGAAACCAATTGTTTTTATTCCAGAAACTGGAGAGAACCCTCCAGTTTCCTCATCCAGTTCAACACCTAGTCAAGCACATGGGACTTCTCAGAAGAAGTCTAGTGGACCCATCAAGAAAAGATGGGTTCACAAAAATAACTGATCACTAACTTGGGTGTGCAGGGCGATCGAAACAAAATATTTGGTATCTGGACAGCGCAGCTGGCCGGACTATGACCGGATGTAAGCCCCTGCTGGAAGAGTTCACTGCTTGTGATGGACCTGCAGTGACATTTGGTAATGATGGAAGTGGGAAAACTGAAGGATATGGTGTTGTTGACAATGGGCAGATTCAATTCACTAAGGTTGCATTTGTAAATGGTTTGAAATATAACCTGATAAGTGTCAGTCAACTTTGTGATGATGGATATAGGGTACTGTTCGACATTGCTCAAGGCACTGTTTTTAACAAGGATTGGAAGGTAGTAATGATTGCACCAAGAAAAGGGAATGTGTACATCATGAACATGGAGCCTGCTCCAAAAGAGCATTGTTTCTATGTCAAGGCTGATGAGGACACCAACTGGCTGTGGCATAAACGGTTATCCCATCTTAACTTCAAAAATATTAACAAGTTGTCAAGAAAGCAACTAGTTGATGGGATACCTTTGTTTTCCTTTAAAAGGGAGAAGCCATGTCCAGGGTGTGAAATGGGCAAAAAGAAAAGAGCCAGTTTAAGACCAAACAGAATTTCAGCATCACTGAACCTCTTCACATGCTTCATATGGATCTTTTTGGTCCAGTGAATGTTCAAACTAAAGCTGGTAAGAGATACACTTTAGTTGTGGTCGATGAATACACCAGATTTTGTTGGGTGATATTTATCAGATCAAAGAGTGATGCATCTGGTGAAATTATCTCTCTCATCAAGCGAATTGAGCTCAAGTATACCAAGAAAGTGTGTCAGTTGCGAAGTGATAACGGTACAGAATTCATGAATAAAGAATTGGAGACATTTTGCACTGACACTGGCATCTCTCAAAACTTTTCGTCAGCTCGTTCTCCAGAACAAAATGGTGTGGTTGAAAGGAAGAATCGCACATTGATTGAAGCTGCCAGAAGTATGTTATCTGAATCTGGTCTTCCCACCTGTTTTTGGGCTGAAGCTGTGGCAACTGCATGTCACACCCAAAACCGGTCAGTTTATGTCAAGAGACACAGGAAGACTGCCTATGAAGTCCTCAGGAATCGTAAACCAAATATTGGATACTTCCATGTATTTGGTTGTCTAGTTTACATTTTAAACGATTCCAGTCAGTTGGGAAAATTTGATGCAAAAGCTGACGAAGGTGTCTTTGTGGGGTATTCAAATATTAGAAAAGCCTATAGAGTTTATAATTATAAACTCCAAAAGGTACATGAGACAATTCATGTCACGTTCGATGAATCAAATGAAGCAATCTACAAAAGACCAACCCTTGATTTATCTTCAGTTGTTCCAGTTGATTTTGGTGTATCTGATCAGGTTCATCAATCAGATAGTGCACCAGAAAATGTTTCCAGACATCAAGTTTTGGAACCAGTAATGGAAAAGAAGAACATGTGTGACACCTCGTTTTATCCTTCTATCAGTTTTAACCTACCTGAAAAACTGGTAATTGGATCTGATGTGCGTGCCACAGCAACATCAGAACCAGTTCAAGCTTCTCCAGTTCTTCAAGATATACCTTTGTTTGAAGATAATCATGTCAATTCTTCAGTTGACACTGATGATGAAGTTGAGGTAGTTTGGACTGATCCTCCTCCAGTTGCTGAACTGTTGGAGATCGTCATGTGTCTTGCACTGATGTTGTATTATACCAACCTAGTCAATACACTAAATGGACTGCTGCTCATCCCATTGAGCAGATTATTGGCAATCCAGATAGTGGGGTTCAGACTAGAAGAGCCACAAGTGATCAATGCTTGAACGTCACCTTCTTATCACTGATTGAACCGAAGAAGATTGACGAGGCTATGGCAGATCCAAGCTGGGTTGAAGCTATGCAAGAAGAACTCAACCAGTTCGACAGGAACAACGTTTGGGAGCTTGTTCCTTGTCCTCCAGGGTTAAAGAGAGAACCCATTGGAACGAGGTGGGTCTACCGGAACAAGATGGATGAAGATGGCAACGTTATCAGGAACAAAGCTAGATTAGTTGCCAAGGGTTATTGTCAAGCAGAAGGTGTTGATTTCGATGAAACTTTTGCTCCAGTTGCAAGACTTGAAGCCATCAGAATTTTCTTGGCTTATGCTGCTCACTTGCAATTCAAGGTTTTCCAGATGGATGTAAAAAGTGCGTTTCTAAATGGCACATTGGAAGAAGAAGTGTATGTTACGCAGACTCCAGGCTTCATAAATGAAAAGCATCCACATTGGGTATATAGACTAAACAAAGCTTATATGGTCTTCGACAAGCCCCAAGAGCCTGGTATGATACTCTAACTAAACATCTTCTCAAAAATGGTTTTCAAAGAGGTGCAATAGATAATACCTTGTTCGTTCTGAAAGAAAAAGGCAATATCTTGTGGTACAAATTTATGTTGATGATATTATATTTGGGTCAACTGATGATGGAATGTGTAAAAGGTTTTCGAAAATTATGTCTCAAGAATATGAGATGAGTTAATGGGTGAATTAACATTTTTCTTAGGTTTACAAATCAAACAAACCATGGATGGTATTTTATTAACCAAGAAAATATGTCAGAGATTTGTTGAGAAATACAAATTTGATTCAGTCCCATCAAAAACCACACCTATTTCAGCTCCATTAAATTGGACTCTGACCAAATGGAAACCAGTGGACCAAAAAGAATATCGTGGAATGGTTGGTTCACTGATGTATTTAACTGCCAGTCGACCAGAGATATATGTTTGCAACATGTTTATGTGCCAGATTTCAGGCAAATCCAAAAGAATCACATGCATGCTGTTAAACGCATTTTTAGGTACCTGAAAGGGTGCCCTAGCCTTGGTCTTTGGTATCCAAAGGCTCAGGGTTAGATCTAATGGGTTATTCAGATTCAGATCATGCAGGTTGTAAGATTGATAGAAAATCCACAACTGGTGGATGCCATTTCCTAGGGGGAAACTGGTGAGTTGGACCAGTAAGAAGCAGACTTCGGTCTCAATGTCTACTGCTGAGGCAGAATACATTTCTGCGGCCAGTTGCTGTGCCCAGATTCTCTGGATCAAAAACCAGTTACTTGATTATGGCATGAAATTCACAAGAACCCAATCTTTTGTGACAACACCAGTGCTATTGCTATATCTCACAACCCAGTGATGCACTCAAAGACAAAGCATATTGATATCAGGTATCACTTCATTCGTGATCATGTTATGAAAGGAGATATTGAAATACATTTCATCCCCACTGATAAACAGTTAGCTGATGTTTTTACAAAACCTCTTGATGAAAAGACTTTAAACATCTCATCAGTGAACTGGGTATGTTAAATCCTCATTAAACTGAAGAGGCCCTTCAGTTGAGGATGGTCCAGGTGATCCTTGATTGGTTGGAGATTGAACGCCTTGATGTACTCAAAGACTAGTCATGATCAAATGGATCACATTTAGGGGGGAAAAAGACTCAAAATATTTTTTCAAATAAATTATGAAAAATACAACTGAAGGTCATCAGTTGAAACTGGCATCTAAATTTTCTTTTGGTTGCTAGTTTGGTCTTGTCTCAAAATGGTGGTCAGCCAGATTTCATAACGTTGTGTTTTACTTGGTGGATACTTGTGACACGTGATGTACTCGAGTGCTTACCTCGCACTCACGAACGTCACCTGACATGTCTTACGTGTCAAGACTTTTGCTGAAATGTACTGCATTTTATGGGTATTGGTGAAGTTAGTGGTGAGGAATACCAGCCGTCGTAGCATTAAATGCTTGATGGGAAGTATTAAATATTTTTGAATTCTCAAAATTTTGGAAAATAAATTTTTACAAATTATTTCAAATTTTGGAGACTAAAATATCTTTCGTATATATTTTGGCAATATTTTACTGCCTATATATACCCCCACCAATATCCGTCTCATTTACTTCTCTCAAAATTCCTTCATTTACTCTTTCAATCATTCACAATTCGAGATCCTTTTCTCTTTCTTCTTTAAGTCCAAAACCCTAAATCAAAATCACAAATGGCTCCTAAATCTTCTTCTTCTTCATCTCGTTCTCGTGATGTGAATCTACTCACTGCTGAGTACATTCCATCACAAAATGTTATTCGTGCCACTGGCGCTCCCATAAGCTCTAAGCTTATTAAACTAAATCCAAATAATCCAATGGCATCTCTTCAAGGGCTCCAGGCCGCTGACTCTCTTATCGGGAGAATCCAATCCTTTCTTCGGATTTCTCCCCTCAGCGATGCCTTCTCTTTGAATCCACACAAGCTATCCATGATTACTTGTGTGAGTTCTGGTACACTGCCTCTTTCTGAGGACTGCTCCATCTCCTTTTCTCTAAAGGATGGGTCAGTCCCGTGTACCATCACCACTGGAACGTTGAGGGAAAGCCTTAACCTCAACTACTGGAGACATAATGAAACTCCAGTGGTGATTTCCTCCAATATCAATTTCCGCCAGGTCTTCCTGATTGTGTTGAAGACCAAGGGGTCCATTACAATGAAGGGGCTTTCACCATCCTGGAAGTTCTTTATGGTCCACTTGGTGGAAGTTTGGGAGGGAGTTCTGGTGGATTGGACCAGATAAACTCTTCCAGGCAGAGATGGCGTACTGCCTTGGAATGGGCTGAGGGTGGATTTTGCAGGCTTTTGTTCAGAAGCCTGGTATTCAAGTTGAAGGGTAACAGGGGTCCTTGTGTTCCCTTTCAAGGTTTCTGTCCCTTGTTTTATTCAGATTCTGGGCAGAGACGAGTACAACAACACGCAATCCGTTCTCTGTGCCAGAATGTTAAGGAATCTGGACAACCTGGTGTCCACTTCTGATGAAGTCCAGATGTCCCCGAGAATGATTTTTGCATTCTCCGAACTGATGCACCACAATCTGGTGAGTCAGAAAGGCACTGGGCGGGCCTCAAAATAATGAGGGACCCACCGTTTGCCTACAGAAGCGGTAACTGTGGCAGGAGCAGGAGTTCAGGCAGTTCCTAAAGCTAGAAGATCTTCCAAGAGCAGGAGATCAAGATCTGGACTCGCTGCACCTGACCAGTCACAATCTGTGATGTGGTCTCTGAAGCCACTGCCAATGATATTGCAACTGAGGATAGAGCAGTTGTAGTTGAGGCACCAGTCACCTCTGTCCAGGGAGAAGATGCTTCGGCAACGGATCCAAAACTGATGATACCATTGAGGCAACTCAAACTGGTCATCAGGAGTCTGAACAACTTGTTCAGCCACCCCAACATTTATGGATCTTGGCATAAATGGGGGTGGTTTCAGCTTGAGTCTTCGGACTCATCTGAGACAGAATCTGACCAGGAGATGGCTGATGCAACTATACTTGATCAGCTCCCTTCTCTCCTTGGTCAACCCCAAGAACACATGTTTCAGTTTCCCCAACTCTTGTACAAAGCTTAGAAATACCTCCAATATTCACCTCTCGCCAATCACCTTCTTCTATGGGTGTGCCTAGAAATAGACACATCCTAACCCCACGTCGCCGTCGTTCACACCTGAGCATTCTCAGCATGAACGACACATTGAATCTCTTCCTTTCATTTCTACAAACCTCCTCTTCTATCTACTGATGCTACTGCAACTGGAGAACAGATATTGTCATACCTCGTCAGTTGCACCTGTAGCTTTTTCAGCTGGTCCAGTGACACCTTCTCCTCGTCATTGGACAGCCAGTTCGTGTCTTTTCAAACCGATCTCTCGAACCTTCTTGCGAGGGTGGAAGAGATGAGAAAAAGACACTGGAGAAGAACACCAAGTCCCTCTCCAGGTACCACAAGGATCATCTGCAAAATATTAAAGTGGTTGACCTGGGGATTAAAAGTTCTCTGCTAATGAGGACTTGGTGTTTGGCAAGCTGAACGAGTTAGTGGAATCCTCCAATCAATTGGCAATATCTTAAGGAGGCATTCGCACTGATCTGGAGTCACATCCTCAATATCCAACCTGCTGACCAAACTGTCAGATCTTCAGAGGTGATATTAAAATCTGGAAGGCAGGTGCAAGAGCTGTGTAGAACCTGGCCTAGATGTGACAGAGCTTGGAAGCGGTTGGCCTCTTCAGTGGGTCTCAAGATCGAAGAAACTTTGGCTGCCAGTGAGAGTAAACTTGATAGAAAGGTGATATCTGAGATCACCAAGATTGCAGTGCCCCAGGTCGATCTCACTCCAATACATCTGAGATTGATCGGTTGAGGCAGCTTGATACGCTG
Organism: Erigeron canadensis; assembly: GCF_010389155.1. Classification (NCBI taxonomy): domain Eukaryota; kingdom Viridiplantae; phylum Streptophyta; class Magnoliopsida; order Asterales; family Asteraceae; genus Erigeron; species Erigeron canadensis. The sequence continues at coordinate 1,629,960 of NC_057766.1, read as the reverse complement.
GCTAGCAAGTGTGTTGAACATTCAACTGCCATATCTGATCTGACCACTGAAGTTGGCAAAGGAAGGGCGGTGAGCCTGACAGCTCAGGAAGTCCCTGCAACTGGGCTCTCTTCAGATGATCTCTCCATTCTCAAACAAATTTTAACGAGTCAAGAGAAGACAAGTGGAAATGTAATGACTCAGTCTCAAGAGATAAATCATCTTGGAGGACAGTTCGCATGCTTTGTGGAGTCTTCAAAGAGTGTAAGACAATGCAATCATGGCAGCCTCTAGATCGTCTGCCCTCTAGTCATGTGATTTTGAAGCCATCAGGCAGGGACTAGATGCTGCAAGGGGGAAGGAAGGTCGGTATATGCCTCACACTCTTGTGAAGACTTCAAGTAAAGGGAAGGAGATTAGGGTGGCTACCAGTACTGAGGCTGGTGAGCAAGGGTTTGAGGTG